>NW_028291306.1:0-84270 GCF_041222555.1 Hakea prostrata
CTTAGTGTTGATCCAAAGATCCGAAGTGAAGGAAGAAAACTTGGTGTGCCATCTCAATAAAAGACATGGTGTTTGACCCGGAATCCCTGGAGTTCTTTTGTTTTTGGAAACCTTATATGAATTGGAGATGGACTGTACCTTGATTAAGAGCTTAGTTGATGGACCTAAAACCCATTTGGACATGGTTTGAAGGTGCCCCTATGTGCTAGGGAAGGTTGTTTGATGAGTTGGGAGAAGCCCATGTGAATTTGATGAAGTATGGGCCTTGATATCCCTACTTTGGGCCTTGTTGACATGCTTGGTCGATTGGGTGGTAGTGGGCCAGTCGACCAACCAATCGACCAATAGGGTGTCGAATCGAGAAAATATTCTGTTTAGGGTTTTTAGTGTTCTATTTAAGTAGACTTCGTGTCCCTTAGCCCCTGTTGTTTCTAAAACCTATTGTGAATGTGGGAAGCCTCTCTCAAAGCCTCTCCTTGGTGATTTTGAAGAACCCTAGCAAGATCTAAAGTTCCTCCTCTCTTGTTCATCTTTAAGGTTGGTATTCTACCTCTTTCTTCTCTAATCTCTTCTCTCTACTATTCTAGTTCATTGTTTTGATTGTGGAGAAGGTGTTACACTACTGTAACTACCTATTCTTTGATCTCCTTGTGTCTTAGAGTGAACCCCAATCACTCTATGTATTCCTTGAAGCCATATGGTGAATCTCCTTGAGTTTCCTTGTTTCTAAATTGATTTTGATAGCATGATTCTTTCTTACTATAGTTTTTCCTTTCTAATTAGTATTAGACATTCTTATTCCTAGTTTTCATTGCTGATCTATCGTATTCGTATTCAATGTCTTTGAATGAATCTCCATTCATTCCATTGATGCTATGATCTTCATGCTTGAATTCTTAGCCATTATTATATGATATCTTCATGCTCATTCCTTTAATCTGATTTCTCAATCATATTAGTGCTGAATTCATGGTAGTATTCATCTCTAATCTATTGCTAATGATCCTCTTGAGTGAATCCTTAATCCTCCTTTGCAGCCATGGTGGTTTTCATGGAAAACCATGTTTTTTTTTTATCAAAATAGAAAGTAATATTTCTAAATTAGAAAGTCCTTGATTTTGATCATGAATGGTGTCTAATCCAAGCTAGATAGTTATAGTATGTTTATGTGGAGTTCCCCTTCGAATTTCGGATCAATCGGACTTCAAACGAAGAAGTTATGACCGATTTAGTGTTTAGTTTGTTGCATCTTTGTTTCAAGTGGTTGATTGCTTGGTCGATGGACCAAGCTACCACCAATAAACCAAGGCAATCGGTAACTCCAATTTTGCTATGTTTCGACTCCTATCTCTTGGATTTACTTCTTATGACCTATACAAGGTTTGTCAAGCTTGTTTAGGTGATTTTGGAACTGTTCTCTGATCTCTTACTTGAAGATTATAAGCTCGAATTACGAGGTGAGTATTCCAACTCACAATATGTCTATTTACATGTCTTATTGTATTATGACATGAATGCATGACCTAGCTACTAATGTTTTATTTTCTTTACATCATAATACTTCTTGATACGGAGAAAATATAATCGAACCGGGTTCATCCTTGGTTCGACCCTCTACCCTGGTCGGGACAAAAGGAATCGACTAGCTTCCAAGCGGGCCGGGTTCAGAAGGTAGCTTGCGGAGGAAGTAAACTGACTCATCAACAGATACGCCTGAATCCGCTATAATCAGAATGGACTGATCATCAAGGAGATGGTTAGCAACATTTGCGCAAGATACCGATCGTTACCATATGGATAACTACCATATAACGATCACATTATCAAAGGAGTTATCTATTAGCCAAACCTCAAACAGATCTATCATTAACGGATCTATTCATTAAGATCTGACGGCTATCCGAAGAAGGCTCAAATACATCCAACGAAGGAGATTCATAGGTACACACTATATAAGACACCATCTACCCACAAGGTAGGGGAAAATAGAAATACATACAATTTGAATCGTATTCTCATCATTCATTCTTTAGCTCTGTGCTCAAGTAGAGCTGTTTATGATCAGCTCATCAATTGACTTAGCCTTCGAAGGTGGACTCCCGACCCTAGCGGTCGGGCCACATCTGACGTTCGTTTTTGTAGGTCATCCACAGGAGATCTAAGGGCTGAGCAGATTTTGGACGCATCATTTGGCGCCGTCTGCTGGGAAGCGCTTCAAAAAGCCATGGTAACCAGATCATCAGCAGCAGTGGCTGCGGCGGCTCAGCGAGAAGTTGACGTACAACTTCTTAGAGGGAACAATCCAGAGGATATCCCTGAGGGAAGTCGACCTCTTGAAGTACGAGAAGACGGTGGTCAGGGAGGCAATAATCCTCCTGATCCACTCTAGTATCAACTAGATCAACTGAAACTCCAGCTTTTGGAGGTGAGTCAGGCGCTCCGTACATTGACCAAGCAAGTGGTGGCACCGCAAGCACCTGATCAACGCGATGCAGGAAGACGCGTGGTACAGAGGGAAGAAGTATTGACTTCACTTCCACCAAGACATTCTCCGCGAAGGGAGCAAAGACTGATCGATGACCAGAATGTCGGTCAGAATTTCCAGGAAGGCACCCGGAGGCAAGACGGAGAACCTAGGAGAACTAGAAAACTCCCTAGGAGAGATGAGCGGTTTGAAGGACCGCAGGGAAGCACAACTGACTCAACGACAAGGTTGGGTGTAGGAGTGCGAACTCACTCACCAACTGTCAGGCGCGCGGTCTGGGAGAATGATCATGTTGTCGGTGATTGATCAGCGCGTATCGGCCAAGAATTGGCCAATATCAATAAAAAACTCAAACAATTGGTGAGAGGGAGAATAATTGATGATATTTATTCAGTTATTCGAAAGACTCCGTTTGCCGAGGCCATAGCCGGATATCAATTTCCTCACAATTTCCGTTTGCCAACCTTTTCCACGTTTGATGGTTCGGGAGATCCCATCGCTCATATTAGTTATTACCAGCAGACTATGTCTGTTGCGGGTAATTCAGATCAAATCCTTTGCAGGGTTTTCGGTTCATCTTTAACTGGAGCAGTGCAGAAATGGTTTTCAAATCTCCCATCGAGACGGATCGTGGACTTTGAAGAGTTGGCACAAAAATTCATAGGACGATTCCAAAGTGGAATCTAGATCAAAAAGACTGAGGAGACCTTGTTCACTATCAGACAAAGGAAAAGCGAATCGATTCGGGAATATCTGAAAAGATTTAACAGGGTCACAATGGAGATAAAGAATCTAGATGAACAGGTAGCTAAAACTGCTTTGTTCACTGGACTCACTAACCCGCGACTCTTGGAGTTACTACTTCAAGACATGCCTACCACTTATGTTGAACTAGTGCAAAGGTGTCAGAAGCAGGCAGAGGTGACAGAGATCCTGGATGCACGCCAGGGGGACAACAAGGCATCTACAAAAGAACAAAGGGCCCCTGAGAACAAGCAGAGGCTGAGGCAGAATGTTCGTGATCGAGTTGGAAAGCCTCGCCAGGCATGGCGGCAAAGATCTCCTAGAAAAAGTGAGTATACTCCATTAAATACTCCTTGAGCTGACATCTTAAACATTATCAAGAGACAAAATATCTTGAAGTGGCCACCAAAGCTTCCCACGAAGCCTAGGGAGCAAGATAGGGAAAGGTATTGCCGTTTCCACAAGGAGTAGGATCATTATACCAATGATTGCAGGCACTTAAAGGCCGATATTAAGAGGTTGATATCTTAAGGACACTTGTCCAATTTCGTCAGAGGAAGACGGACAGAACCGCGGGACACAGGTAACAAGAGGGAACGTTCGGTTAGTCTAGAAGGACCTACAAAGGCTCCTAAATCTAAGAAAGGTAAGGAAGTGATTGAAGCCACTTGGTCACCCATACTGACAATATTTGGTGGTCCCGAACCTGAGTCACTCCGGAAGCTGAAAGCTAAATCCAAGTTTGTTGGGACTGGAGAAACACAAAAGCGGAAAAGGCCGAATGGTGAGGGTTCGATCACCTTCGGTGAGGAAGATTAAAGAAGCGTCTGTTTACCTCATGATGATGCCATAGTCATCAAGGTAGAGATTGCGCGCCGAGAAGTACACAGAGTGTTAGTTGACACAGGGTTTGCTGCAAACCTTTTATCTTATGCAGCTTATCAAAAGCTAAAAGTGGATGAAGACTTGATGGAGCCATCATCCACGCACTTATATGGCTTTACGGGATCGTCCGCAATAGCGGAAGGATCTGTACAGCTAGATTTGTCAATTGGAAGCTTCCCTAAAGAGGCTACTGTTTGGGTAAACTTTTTGGTGGTTTGAGAACTTCCAACTTACAACGTCATTCTTGGAAGGCCATCTTTATCGAAGTTAGGTGCTATAGTTTCAACAAAGCACCTGAAGATAAAATTCCCAACAGAGATGGGAATTGGTCGAGTTTCTTCTAACCAAAGAATCTCTCGACAGTGCTATGTAGCATATTTGAAAGATAAGGAGGGCTCGAAGAAGGTAACTGCGTTACCAATAGAAATACGAGACAATCAGGACGAGGCAGAGATGCAGAGGCCCGAGCCAGTCGAGAAGTTGGAGCAAATTCAGCTGTATCCTGGTAATGAAAAAATAATTACTTATATTGGATCTGAGCAGCTGGAGGAATTCAAGAAGGAACTGGAGTTTTTTCTTCAGCAAAACAGCGATGTGTTCGCGTGGTCTGCAGAGGATATGCCGGGAATTGATTGGCAGATTGCAGACCATAAACTTTGGATAGATCCGAAGGTAAAACCAGTAATTCAAAAGAGGAGAAATTTCTCCATAGAAAAGCATGAAGCCGTTCGGGGTGAGGTTGAAAAATTGAAGAACTCTGGTTTCATTGAACCCATAGAATGCCCAGTATGGTTGGCCAATGTGGGGATGGTCAAAAAGGCAAATGAAAAGTGGAGAATGTGTACAAATTACACAAATCTAAAAAAGGCTTGCCCAAAAGATTGTTATCCGTTGCCCAGGATAGATCTGCTGATAGATGCCACCGCAGGATATGAAACATTGAGTTTCATGGATGCATACTCGGGATACAACCAGATACTCATGAACAAAGAAGATGAAAAGTTTACTGCTTTCATGACCGACCGTGAAAGCTCTACTACAAAGTCACGCCGTTCGGCCTGAAAAACACAGGGGCTACTTATCAGAGGGCTGTCAACAAAATATTTAAAGACTTGATTGGGAAAAATGTGGAGGCATATGTTGATGATATGGTGGTAAAGAGCACTGCAAGATCAAACATATCGAAGATTTAACAGGGTATTTTCAGTATTACGGAAATACCAGATGAAGCTGAACCCGGAAAAATGTGCCTTTGGTGTCTCGTTGGGCAAGTTTCTGGGCTTTATGGTATCACAAAGAGGTATTGAGGCTAATCCGGCCAAAATACAGGCTTTGATAGACATGGAAGCGCCCAAGACTGTTCGAGATGTGCAATGTCTAACAGGAAGAGTAGCTGTATTGAACCGGTTCATCTCACAGTCAGGAGAAAAGTGCCTACCTTTTTTCAAAGCACTCAAAGATTTGAGGGGCAGTAAGGAGGCGAAATGGATTGAAGAGTGTCAAAAGGCGTTCAAAGATCTGAAGGAAACACTGGGAAGACCACCGCTACTATCCCGACCAGAAAAGGGAGAAATTTGCAACTATATTTGGCAACATCCCCCTCGGCAGTAAGCGCGATGCTTGTTCGGGAAAAAGACAAAAAGCAGTGGCCAATCTATTATGTCAGCCACGTATTACTTGACGCGGAAACGCAATATTCCCAGATCGAAAAGCAGGCTTTGGCTCTTATGATAGTAGCCAGAAAGTTACAGCCATATTTTCAGGCGCATCCAATCGAGGTATTTACTACTTTTACCCTTAGTAAAGTTCTTCGTAAACCTAATTTGTCTGGAAGAATGGTGGCTTGGTCGGTCGAGCTAGGCGAATTCCAAGTAAGCTTTAAACCTCGAATGACAATTAAGGCCATGGCATTGGCCGACTTCGTAGTAGAAACTACTGCACCAATGGAGGAGATTGTCGAGCCTAGTATTCCGACAATGTGGGAGGTATATGTAGATGGTTTGAGCAATAAACAAGGAGCAGCGGCTGGAATTCTTTTGAAAAGCCCAGCAGGTTTTATTATTCGGTATGCATTAAGATTCGCATTTGAAGCAAGTAACAATGAAGTGGAGTATGAGGCTCTAATTGTCACACCCCACCCGCCGGTCTCGGTTATCCGCCCGACAACCCGTGGGAGTGATCCGTCACAGGATCCACGGTTTTAGTCTATCAACAATAATAAATACAAATAAAGACAATCAAGAGCAAGAATAGTTCAATTAATGAATTAAAGGATTACAGGAGTCCAAATACTCCAATAAAATAATCAATGAAAGAATAATAAATAAAAAATGAATACGAGTTCAGCGGAAGCAATTCAAAAAGAATTAAATTATTTTCTTTCCACTTTCCTTTTCTAAGGCTAAGTAATGTTTTTCATGAATCTCTAGAAAATGGGTCCTCCAGTTCTTCTCCATTCGTTGAGCGAACTATCTAACCACTTTTCTTCTCTGTCCATCAATGGGTGTGATAAGCGCATTCCATGCACTTGCAGGAGCTCTTGCATAGGCTATCTCCATTTCCCATTGTCGGTGCCACATCTTCTTCATACGGGAAGGTTCCTTCATACGAAACCAGTCCATCTTTCGACACATTTCCTCCATCTGCGCAAGCTAATAAAACATATACAAATAAAGGAGTGAATTCTGGAGAACTCAATAAGAACAATAACAATTCCCATCCATATATCCAACAAATCAGAAATGCATAAATAATATGAATGAATGCAAAGAATGAATGATACTATGATTCTAACTATGCAAGTCTCTAATAGCTGACATGCTTTAAGATATACACCAGCTCTCCTCTAGGTAAGTCTAGTCCTCTGATCCGGCAAGGACTGGTTACCTCTGTAGGGATTCTGGGAAAAATGGAAAGTCCACACCTAACTCTCAAACCATGGCTGTGGTTAAGTCAACACTCTTTCACCACGACCATTGGCAATGAGTACTGGCACATGTCGGGGTTTCTAATCCAATGCAAGGTTATACAGTTAACATGTCTACATGAAGTCCAGATACATGCCCTATGGCACCAACCAACTCGGTTCAGTATCCTTCGCAACCTAGGAATGAGAATCCTCACGGACTGGCTATCGCTGTTGGACTCCATTCCATAACCCTATGGTCATCCACATATTGTTGGGGCGGAATGCTCTCATGACTCCTCATGAAACCCGGTCCGTTCCTTGGACGTCCATGAGCCCAACCCTAACATATGCAACCCTACCATTTATATGACCAACAGTGGACCAACGTCACATCACTGTTATCACGGATCATCCAGTTTCAATTCCCCTACCGAAAGGGTAGTAGCATGTGGGGTACCTAGCCATGCAATTCTAGACTCTACCTAAGAATGTCATCCAATAGTTATGACAATGCTGGAGACATCAGCAGGCATGTGTCCCATTCCACAACCTTCTGACATCCCAAGCTAAGATATCCCAAAGGAATACCTCATCCATCAAAACCACATACTAACCATCACCAGTATATCACATTCATAACCAACAAAGCATATATATAAACAAGATAAACAGTAGTAATATAACAAGATCAGCATGTCGAACATGATTACAGTAGCCTATAAAATGAAAGGCTAATACTAACAGACACTGGACTAGCATGTTCAAGTCTATTCATAAAGATAGGATTTTATGCCCTTACTTGCATATAAGTAATTTGTCCGTAAAAAGAAATCCGTAAACAATTATAAAACTTTCTCTTCAAACAGAGGACACCTAAAAACAGGGTTACAATAAGGTATAAGTCAATTGAATCAAATCGGATCAAAACCAAAAGCCAATTGGTCACTGTGTACCAGCCGGTCGCTCGTGCCAGTCGCTTAGGTTGAGTGACCGCCACTAGTGACCGCCCCAAAAACAGAGAGTTTCAATCCGAAACTCAGGCTTCTAATCATCCGTTTTCAATCTGAATTTTGGATGATCATAGTCCGAATCTCAAATCTATTACTCCTATAGCCAATGGGTGAAAGGAAACCTAACAATCATCATAATTGGATTATCCATAAACCTTCCCCTGATCAGATCAGCCCTTTTCATGAAAGCAAGGTTTCGTTTTCGGATCTGATCTCACCAAGATTAACAAAAAGGTAGGCGATGCAATAAAAGGATCAAGAACAACCAAAGATGAATACTAATTTACTTTAATCATAGCAAGTGGTGAAACATAAGTGAACAGGGAACCACTTACCTCAAGCTGGATTGACTATGACTAACAAGTAGAACCTTTTGGGACTCCAACAACACTTCAGATATGCTTTCGGCACATCTCCACAGCCGTCTAACCTCCAAAAACGGTAACCACGAATAAAATATTCGTAAAATAGGCGAGGGTTACTATTTATAGAAGTCAGGGGAAAAAATAGGGCAAAACCCCAAAATCATTACCAGGCGGTCGCTTGGTTCAATCGACCGCCACTAGCAACCGCCCCCATGTATATTGCTATACAAGGGTGCTTTTGCCAGGGGGTTGATGTCCAAGTACAACCTAGCCCTAAAGAAGAGATGGGGGAGATCTTACCCTCATTGCGGACATCTCCAGTCATCACTTGCCTTCCAGAAGTCCAACTACCAAGCACGGCATGCTCTTCAGACAGAGAATCCAGATCCACGGGTTCAGGGTATGGATCATGGACTTCTATCCGGACACTCCACAAATTTACCCGACTAGACCTTCGGGTTCTCGGACTTGCAATACGGATCCCGGGTTAGAAATACGGGGGTTGTTACACTAATAGCTGGACTTCGCTTGTCAAAAGCATTGGCGATAGCAGAGGTAACTATTTTTAGTGACTCGTAGCTTATTGTCAATCAAGTACAAGGGGAGTATGGTGTCAAAGAACCCGGAAAAAAAAAATTAAAAGGGGTGGGGGGACGGGGAGGAAGGAAAGAAGAAAAGGGGGGGAGGAGGGGAGGAGGAAAAAAAAAAAAAAGGGAGGTGGGGGGGGGAAGAAGGGAAAGGGAAAGGGAAAAAGAAAAAAAGTGTTTTGTTTTTTTTTAAGAAAGAAAGGAAGAACAAGGGGGGGGGGGGGGGGTGGAATATTGAAGTTGAAGGAGGTGGGGGGGTGGTGGTTGTTTTTTTTTTTTTTTTTCGCCTTGAACCGAAGTTTCTCGCTCCGAACTCCTCAGATCTGATTCGATCTGGTTTGCTCCTTGATCAATCAACCTCTCACTCCTGAAAGAAAACAGAATCACAGTAAGAAACGGAGCCGATCGTCTTGATCGGCGTCTCGTCTCCGACGATCTAGTCAGTATGGTGTCAATGGTGTTCCAGAGCTCTCTCTGGAGCTTTTGGAATGCTAGTAATGGAGTTCAATCGAGTGAGCTTAGAGTTTTGGTTGATTCTAGAGACTTACCTTCTCACGGATCTTCCCTCGCTTTTATCTTGGCTTTCCCGCTTATAATACTCTTTAAATCATGGCCATCGAGATCATTGCTCCTCTTTGGACGTCTTCGATCATCTTAGCTTTATATCTCAATTGAACCCGATTGAGATTGGTTTGACCGGTACAAACCGGCAATGGATATATTAGTTACAACATAAGCCCCCAAGCCTGCTGATCAGGTCGAGCTTGTATGAGACTGCAGTCGGGGAGGTTTTATCCTTTTCATAAAAAACACACAGCATCTCTTGTCCAGCTATTGTGCCTTTTCCCCAGGTAATTCTCGGTTTCTTCAAAACCTTGATGACGAGTTACCACATCATATCATCATTATCTTGAAAATCTGCTTATAATTATATCTCTCATGAGATCATGTCCTTCGTATTGGTTGACATTATATTACTGTATTCAGCCCCCAAATTATCTTAAAACCGGCTGAAATCACTTTGTCTTGTCGAGATCTTTTCTGAATTTTCAAATATAACTTTTTAACTTCCTTAGCGTTACCTTGCCTTTGATCAACGACTTCGTCTTTTTCCCATGCATTGCCATCATATTGTTCCCTTGTCTTTTCACACATCATCTTCATTTTTTCAACTGTTGTTTTTCATGCGTTAGCTGATTAATCCCACGCGTCGGTTACGAAAGGTAATGACCATTGATTTTGGACCATCGTGTATTTCCCCCTCCTTTCAAGAAATCCTCTCTCATTCTTTATATATATCATCATCAGCTGTCGCCTTTTCCTTTCCGTACTCTGTTCTTCTTCGCGAACACCAACATACCTATCTGCTAACTTCTTTATTACTCCTTTTCAGATTTTACCTTTTCAATTTCCTTCTTCTTCTTCCTTGCTTATCTCCGCCATGGATCCTGCTTCCAATCCTTCAGTACCCAGTATCTCTTCCCAACCTGATATACCTTCAAACAGAAAGCAAATGAAAAATGTGTCTGGTGCTTCTTCCTCTTCTCAACATGATCCTTCAGATTGGAAACCGGTCCCGTATGCTCATGACGAAGCCATCCTTCCTTATACTCCTGTCAACATGTCCGGAGAAAAAATGGACCCAAAGCATGCCGGTCTGAATGGTATCCCACTAAAATAAAGAAATCCCCCTGGATTCTTACTTGGAAAGTTACCATTTTCCTTCGATGCTAGAGTATGGGTTCCGACTCCTCGACCGTCCTTACTCGGTTGATCCTGGTGTTATCACCATCTACCTTGATCACCTTGATTCAGGTTTTAGAATCCGCTGATTCCGTAGTTCAATCTTTATTGGACTATTATCATGTCTGTCCTTCTCGGCTTACTCCAAATAGTTGGAGGCTAGTTTCCTTGTTTTTTTGCGTTTATTCTCCGGATGAATCGTGTCCGTCTCGTTGATCTCTTCAGAAATTATTACACCTTGAAAGTATCCACGAACGCGGATATCTTCATTTTGCTAGAAGAACTGCATTTTGGGTGAGCTGGGAAGAGAATCCAAAATTTTCATTGATTCTTCCATTCCCCATGACAATAAGCAATGGCGGGAAAAATACTTCTTCTGCGCTATTCCAAATCCAAACTTCCGGTCTCGATGGTGTCTTCATTCCTTGGAATCCTTATCTCCTCTAAAAGTACGTCCTGTAGCTTCTTGAATATGACCGAATAACCTGGAGAATGATTCCATTTGGAACTCCCATAGATGCGGCCAAGTTGAAGACGGATGCGGGTCTCATTAGTCATGGCCTTTTTCCGGGTAAAGATAATAAGCTGTTGTATATCTTTCTATCCTTTTGTAATCCTTACTCATTATCATATATTTTTGCCATCGAAGTAATTGCTCGTCCCATCCTTAATGTTGCTGACTTACGGAGAAGTGTTTCGGAGGAAAAGAAGTCGATTCTAGGGTTATTAAACCCTCCAAGAAAAGAAAACATCTTGCCCGTCATCTTTCGAAGAGAAAAACTGCTAAGAGAGATTCCCACGATCAAGAGAAAACTACCCCGGCTCCGAAAGTGCCATCGGAGAAGATGCTGATGTGCAAATTGTGAAAGCAGTTGCAAGTGAAATCCCTGGTCCCAAGATGAGGACCTCCGGAACCTCCAATACACTTGAGATGTAGACTTAGGTCTACGAGTCCGATCTCGACCGGGGCCCATCATCGGCTCAAAGAAGAAGGAGAAAAGAAGAAAAGAAATTCATACTGCCCCCATAAAAGTTCCTATTGTTGAAGATAATCCATGTGAAGAAATTCCTCATGATACTTCTGTCTTCCCAGAAAAAATGGTTGAGGACGAAGGTCAAGGTAAGGATTTATTTGACTATTCTTCTGACCATCTGAAGAAAATTGCTGAAGACATACTAACATATGCTGCAGGTGGTATTATTGAAGAAATAGCCGATCAACTATGTGATGAAAATATTGATGTTCCTGTCTCTCCCTTGGATGTTGTTGCCGAAGATCGTGTAAATGAAATTTCCGCTTCCGTTTTACCTTTGTCCATCCCTGTGTTGGATGTTGCTGTCCCAGATATTGATGTTTTTGCTCCTCCAGATACCAATGTTCTTGCTCCCCCAGATACTAATGTTCCCCCTCCTGAGAAAAATGATGAAGATGTTCCTCCTCCTGAGAGAAGTAATGAAGATGTTCCTCCCTTGGAGGATAATAACCAAAATGTTTCCCATGGAATTCATGAAGTAGTTCTCCCAGAGAATAATCCTGTCCCTCCTGAAGCCCTCGTGGTAATTGTCCCTCATGAAGATCAAGAAAATATCATCATGCGAGCTGGTTCAAATGATCTTTGCGGTGAATGTTAATCCCGAGAATATTCTTGAGGTAGCTGATCTCCAACCAGCCCCTGATCAGGTTGATGATACCATGAGCAATGCTGATTCTGGGAATCCTTTCCACCCTGAGTGGTTTTTAAAAGAAAATCACACAGCCGGCCGTAATTGGGAGGCTTTGCCCGGAGAATGGGGTACAAAAGGCGGGAATTCCTCGCGACAAGAAGAATAATTTGCACGGATGTACGATTCGATCTTTATTCTCATGGGTGGGGGTAAGAATTAGACCTCTCCTTCTTTTTATTTATTTAAAACTAATTCGCTTTTGATCGATTATTTATATTGTCTTTAATGTATACATATATATTGATTGATAAACGGATGTTTTGGAGCTGCCTTCAATGCATTTTACGAAGTGTTGGAGAGAGAGAAAACTTTGTCTCGGGAAAATGTTGAGCTGATCAAGAAGAACTTCGAATTGGTTAATGAGGTACGGGATCTTCGAAGAAAATTGGGATCTTCGGGAAAGAAAATTAACGCAGCTGAGTTCGAGAGAAATAGATTTGATGAATGATCTTGATAGTTTGCATAATGATTATGAAATTTGCTCGACCATTGTCTTTGAATTGCGGGGAAGAAGTTTCTATGTTGAGAGAAGCCGTTTTGAATCATAGGAATGAGCTTTTTCAACTTAAAATGTTAAAGGATGATGCCCTTGACGGGGCCAAAATTGCCACGGGTGAAAGAGAAGATTTTAAAGGAAAGGCGGCCCAGAGCCTTGGTCTGGTCACAAAGCATTGAGAAGGAAAAGAATGAACTCCGGGGAGAAGTTTGATGAGATTGAGAAGCTGAATCTTTGCTTTAGAGTTGGCACAAGAATATCATGTGAAAGCCTTGAGTTCAATTCTATCTGGAGAAGTCTACTTTGGAAGATAAGAATAATGGTTTGGAGTCAAGGCTAAATGAGATGACGGTGGAAAAGGATAATCTCAATGCTTCCTTTAATTTGGTTTCTAAGGAGAAAGAAAACCTTCATGCACTCCTGGATGAAACTTTAAAATTCAAAACTTTCTTTGCATGAAGACTTAGAGGCGAGAGAGGAAACAGTTTGAAATTGAAAAGAGAAGAATACAAAATGAGAGCGAGATAGTTTTAAACTCGGTTACCTCCTCTATAAAGGAAGTTGGAGATAATCCGACTTTCCTAGGGTTTTGCAAAAATATGGTAAAGGACTGCTCGACCAAATTTTTTTGAGAGATCCTTAAGACTCACCCTGGTTTAGATTTCAAGTTGTTACCTCCAGAGTTTCTCCCTTCTAGAACCTTTTTTGATCTTAGGAATTTGAAGCATCCCGATTCGATTGTTCATCGAGAAGATGATTACGATAATGATATGAGTGACTCCTCCGGCTCGGCCCGGATCATTACGCCGGTGGTTGAGATGATAATGATGATGATAATTTACTGCTCAAGGAGATGAAGATATTGCTTGCTAATGATCTTGTTGATGTTGATCCGTCGATAATGCTACGAGATGTTGATCCATCTACAAAATCACACATATGAAGAAAACACTCTTTTTGCTTTATGGACTTACCTTTTTCTTTCTTGCCTACCTCTTTTTGCATATGAGGTTTTTTTTTTTTTTTTTACTTGTCCAACTTTTATGTGAATGAAATTTTCTTCCCTCCTTCTATTGTGATTATTTTTATATTTATATTATATATATCTTGCTGAAAATACCTACGATGAAAAAGTATTTAAAATGATTTTTAATCACGATCGGGATAGCTTGAGATGTTGATTTAATACGATCGACCTTTGAGCTTTAATTAACGAGACTTCGGTGTAACTTTGATCCTTGAGTTATTTTCTTGATTAATTCCGTCGTACTCGATCCAAATGATGCCTTAGAAAGATGGCTACGGAGTCGACTGCCGGAAAGTCGGGATCACCCTCGGTACGGAATGATCCATGATCGGCTTCGGAAAGCATAATCTGGCCTCGGAAGGGTGACCACTTGGGTCGACTTCGGAAAGTCGGGATCATTCCTCGGAAGGAACAATCCGGGATCACCCTCGCGAAAGGAATGATCCGTGATTAGCTTAGCGTGACACTGGCTACGAGCCTAACTCACGAAGAGTCGGGATCATCCTCGGTGCGGAATGATCCGTGATCGGCTCGGAAAGCATGACTAGGCCTCGGAAGGCTGGCTACTTGAGCCTAACTCACGAAGAGTCGGGATCATCCTCGGTGCGGAATGATCCGTGATCAGCTTCGGAAAGCATGACCAGGCCTCGGAAGGCTGGCTACTTGAGCCTAACTCACGAAGAGTCGGGATCATCCTCGGTACGGAATGATCCGGATCAGCTAGCATAATCACGCCTCGGAAGGCTGGCTACTTGAGCCTAACTCACGAAGAGTCGGGATCATCCTCGGTACGGAATGATCCGTGATCGGCTTCGGAAAGCATGACCCGGGCCTCGGAAGGCTGGCCACTTGGGCCTGACTTCGGAAAGTCGGGATCATCCTCGGAAGGAATGACCCTGGATCAGCGTTGATATGGCTTGATCAGAAGAAACTGGTTCGCATTGATGTTCCTTGGTTTAATAACGAGAAAGAAACTTTGGATGACCCCGCTTTATAAAATGCATTCTCCAAGAATACAAGAAAATTCTTTCTCTTGATAATATTTCTTAAGGTGAACTACATTCCACGGTCGTTTCAAACAACTTCCATGAGAGTCCTTCAGCCGGTATGTGTTTTTGCTCCACGGTTTTTGTTACCACATATGGTCCCTCCCGGTTGCGAAAGCTTTCCACAATTCCTTGGATCGCGCTGATTTTTTCCTCAAAACCAAATCTCCTACTCTGAAAGATTTATGTTTGATTCGAGCATTATAATACGCTGTTGTTCTCCTTTGATATTCCATATTACGGTATAAGGCCTTTTCTCTGACTTCATCTAAAAATTCGAGGTTTGCCCGTAGTCCCTCTTCATTAGTTATTGGATCAAATCCTTCATATCTATTTGATCCCACCATAACTTCCTTTGGAGCCAATGCTTCGATCCATACGCCGATCTGAAAGGTGTTTCACTGTTGGGGTTGACCGTAGTCCTATATGCCCATAATACATGAGGTAGTTCATCAATCCACAGACTATGCGCTTCATCCAGTCTCTTTTTTATCCCCTGCAAAAGTGTTCTGTTTGTTACCTCAATTTGGCCATTGCATTGAGGATACGCTACAGATGAGTGTTTGCACTCAATATGATAATCTGCACTGAGAATTCCTTGAATCTCTCATTGTCAAATTGTGGTCCGTGATCAGTCGGTAGAATCTTTGGTAGGCCATATCTGAATATGACATGATTTACGAAGAACTTTTCAATTTGACTCGTGGTAGTTGTTGCCAAGGCTTCTGCTTCTACCCATTTCGTAAAATAATCGATTGCAGCCACTACAAACTTTTTCCCTCCAGCTGCAACGGGAAAAGGTCCCAACAAATCCATACCCCACATAGCAAATGGGAGAGGATTAAGAATTGATGTTAGCTGCTCTCTGTGGCTGGCTCTGAATTGGTGCATGAATCGGCATTGATGACACCTTTTTACATACTCAATTGCCTCAGATTGCATTACGTGGCCAATAAAATCCTTGTCTTAAAATTTTATATGCCAAAGCTTTCCCACCTAAGTGGTTTCCACAAATTCCTTCATGAACTTCAGATAGAGCATAAAGAGCATCGAGGAGGGTCCCAAACATTTCAACGGTGGCCCGAAAGCTGTTCTTTTATATAATAACTCATTTTTTAGAATAAACTGGCAGCTCTTCTTTTTACGATTCGGCCTTTTCTCTATCTTCGGGAAGAATACCATCTTTTAGATATTGCATAATAGGATCCATCCAAGATATCTCTGCATCAATTTCCATTATCTACGGCTCACGAATATGCCGGAATGTCTAGCTCCTCATAATATACGGTTTGTGGAATAGAAACAGACTTTGCGGATGCCAATTTTGCCGGAGAATGCTGCTTCATTGTTTTGATTTCGAGATATCCTTGTGGTGAGAAGCTGTGCGAACCACTCCTTACATTGTGATACTTTTTTAAGATAGCTGACCATTCGATCATCTTTCGCACCATACGCTCCCGTGACTTGGTGACCACCGATTCTGAATCACTTTTTACTTCGATGCTTTGAACACAGAGAGATCTAGCTAGTCGTAATCCTGCAATAAGAGCTTCATATTCTGCTTCATTGTTTGAAGCATGAAAATTAAACCGAAGTGCATTTTGAATTACAAATCCGAACGGACTTTGTAAAATCACTCCCGCTCCTGATCCCTGCGAATGACTTGACCCATCTACATGCAAGGTCCATATAGAAGATACCTTACTAGAATCTTTTTCCTCCTCTGGTGATGAAATACTTTCAGCAATAAAATCAGCCAAAACTTGTGCCTTTATTGCAGTTCTAGGTCTATAATCTATATCATGTTCTGTTAACTCTACTGCCCATGATACCATTCTTCCTGCCAGATCAGGTTTATGCAGTATTTTCTTTAAAGGCCAGTTAGTAAGAACGATAATTGGATGAGCTTGAAAATAGGGCCGGAGCTTCCTGGCTGCTATTATTAAGGCGAAAGCTTGTTTCTCAAATTCCAGATATCTAGATTCTGCATCTAACAATGTATGGCTTACAAAGTAGATAGGATTTTGGACAGTACCTTCCTCCCGGATTAACACCGCGCTTACCGCCGCCTTTGAAGAAGATAGATATATCTGCAAGCTTTCTCCGGGCTTTGGTCGAGATAAAACTGGTGGATGTGGTCAACCTCCTCTTGACTCTTCAAATGAATTTTGTGAGTCCTCGACCATTTGAATTCGTTGAGTGCATTTAGATTCTTCAAAGCCTTGAAGAATGGTGCACACTTATCTCCTGATCTGGATATAAATCTACTTAATCTTGCAACTCTTCTGTTAAGCTTTGAATTTCCTTCATCTTCTTTGGGAGCCGTCATATTCAAGATAGCCCTGATTTTTTCTGGATTTGCTTCAATGCCCCTCTGTGTGACCATGAAACCTAGGAATTTACCGAGATGAAACTCCAAATGCACACTTCTCGGGATTGAGTCTCATTCCATTTCTCCTCAATACATCAAAGCATTCTCTCGGATCGGCGAGATGATCAGATTTAAATTGACTTTTTACAAGAAGATCATCTACATAAACCTCCATATTTCTTCCAATTTGATCAGTGACAGACTTGTTCATTGCCCTTTGGTATGTTGCACCAGCATTTTTTAACCCAAAAGGCATAACTTTATAACAATAGCTTTCCCGATTGGTCATGAATGCCGTGTGAGGTTGATCCTCCTTTTTCATAAGAATTTGATTATAACTTTGAATAAGCATCCATAAAACTCAACATCTCTTGACTTGATGTGGCATCGATTAGCTGATCGATTACGTGGCAAAGGATAGCAATCCTTGGGACATGCCTTGTTCAAATCAGTGTAATCTACACACATTCGCCATTTTCCATTATGTTTTTTCACCATTACCACATTTGCTAACCACCTTGGGCACTCGATTTGCTCAATGAACTCGGATTTCTTAAGTTTGTCCACTTCAACCTTAATTGCATCATGCTTTTTCGATGAGAAATTCCTTCGTCTACCTTTCTTTGGTTTGATAGATTTATCTATCCATAAACAATGCTCTGCTACCTCCACTGCTTAAACCTGGCATGTCTTGTCTTGACCAGGCAAAGACATCTGCGTTTTCTTTGGAGAAATTCTTTCAATTGTTCCTTATCTGATTGTTTACGATCAGCTCCTATCATGGTCCCTTTTCTGGATTCTCCAAATCAAAACAAATTTTTTCTAGCTTTTCTCTTTGGTTCACCTCTTTGAATTTTTTCCTCATCTCTATTATCTCGTAACTTCAACGGTAAAGGCAAGTGCCTTACCTTGTGCTTTCGAATCCTTCAAAAAAGTTGTGTAGCTTTGCCTTGAAGTTTTCTGATCTGATTTGCATTCTCCAATGCCACTTTCATTGGAAATTTGACTTTCAAATGTCTTGTTGAAATTATTGCACCAATAGTATTCAACGTTGGTCTCCCAGAATTATATTGTATCTTTGATAGACTTTTTATTAACAAAAATTTGGTAGCTGTAGTTACCGTTTGTGGATGTGTTCCAAGTGTTATCGTTAGTTCCACAGTTCCCTCTACCGAAGTAGACTCTCCGGGAAAATCCAAATAGTCTTGTCTTGCAAGGTTTTATCTTGACCGTATCCAACTTCAATCGTTGAAAAGCTTCGTAAGACATGATGTCTACGAGATGATCCTGTGTCTACGAGAACTCTATGAATATCTCTGTTTGCCACCTCAATGACTATCACAATGCTGCGTCATCGTGTGGTTCTTGAATTCCTTCCATTTCTTCCTCCGTGAAGACTATTTCCTTCATCATTTTGATTCTTCTAGGAATAACATGAGATTCAACGGAATTCACATACGGCATGAGCCTTAGATTTTGAAATTGAATTTAAGTCCAAACTTCCCAGGATGGTCATGACGGGGGACTGCTTGTTGAATCTGCCGATTTTCTTTGTTTAGTATTTTCCTCCGGAGAGTTATCTTGAAAATCTCCCTTGGCTTGTTCTTCTCTTGCTGGTGTTCGATTGTTCCACCTTCTCGGCTGATCAGCAACATTTCTTCTGTTTCCCCCATTTCTTTTTTGAACATACTTGATCTAATCTTCCTTGGTTGATCAGTCGTTCAATTTCATATTTTAGAATTCTGCGAGTCATCGGTATCATGACCATGATCTTTGTGATATCTACAGAATTTATTCGGATTCCTTTCATCCGCCTTTGCTATCATAGGTAATGGCCATTTCATAAATCCCTGGTGCTGAATTTGCATCAGAATTTCCGATCTTCTTACGTTGAGAGGAGTGTAGTTTTCTTGGAATGGTTTGGGAATATCCCTTACGTATTGACGATCGGGAATATTTCTTGAAAAGCTCCTGCTGTTCCTTCGTTCTCTCTGATCTCTCGATCAGATTTCACAACTCCATCATCTTTTCTTTTAACTCCTTGCTATCAGTTTCTTTTCTTGCTTGGAGAATGTCTTTCATATTTGCATGCGATTACGGTGAGTCGTCAATTCTGCTATGTTTCTTTGGTTTATTCATAATCGGGAATTCGAGAAGATGTTCATCTGTTAGGCCTCCGAACATAGCGTCATATGCCACCGCCTCATTCAAATTTTTAATTTGAATTGACTCTGATTGAATCTCTTCATATAATTTGACTGATTCTCCCGATTTTTGGCGGATTGCAGCCAAGTTATCAATGATTTTCTTTGCTTTTCATGCTACTTTGGAATCTTGACAAGAATACTTTCGTCAAATCCTTAAAATCCTTAATGGAGTCTGGCAATAAGCTGAAGAACCAGGTTGTTGCAGATCCTTTCAGGGAAGATGGAAATGAGCGACACTTTAAAATATCAGAGTTACCTGCTAGCATCATAACAGAGTTGAACTGAGCCAGGTGCTCCATTGGATCTGTACTTCCATCGTACATCGTGAATGTCGGAAGTTTAAAATTGCGCGGCAATGGTGCTGACATAATATCTTTAGCGAATGGATTCTGGTTCATTATTTCCTCAGTATTTTCTCCGCCATCTTTATTCACCAATCGTTGGATCTGATCATCGAGGACGCGAAATCTTTTGCTGATTTCCGATCCATAAACTTCAGATCTGCAATCTCCTGATCTTCCTGTTTCTCTCTTATCTCTCCAATTCCCAACGCTCCTGCTTTTTTTGCTCCAGATATGACTCAATTGATCATCTCTGGACGATTCTCGATCTTCAGTCTCTAGTGGAATATAGTTTGGATCTGCACTTTCTCCTGATCCTTCCTTCAGAAATGATCTCCTTCGACTTCCTCCTGATTTTTGAACCTGAGAGTTTGGGACAGAAGTCGCTTTTGCTCGGGAAAGAGTTCGAGATCTTCCAACTGACAAAACCGGAACTCTCTCCTCAGGATGTACTCCGATCTGCTTGATGAAGGTTCTCATTAGATTTTGTGTCTCCAGTATTTGATGCTGCATGCTCTCAAACCGCTCAGCAATTAGATTTGGATCTAACTCTGGACGAGATGTCGCCAATGTATCTGCTAATTGTTTCTCTTGCCTTTCAAACTGATCAGTTGGACGAGATGGAGAATGATCTTCCAGCATTCTCTGCCTTTGTCGAGTTTGCATCACTGGAATTTGCGGCATCGGAACCACTTCTCTCGCTCTTCTTTTTGGATTTACTCTCCTTGGCTCCCTCTGGCTTGTTTCCGCCATTTCTATCGGTAATTCCCCCTCTCGCTCAGGTGATTGAGCCATAGCTTCTGTTCTGACTTGAATTCCCACAGACGGCGCCAAATGTTGGTGCTACTTTTGTCGATCGCCTTGAACCGAAGTTTCTCGCACCGAACTCCTCAGATCTGATTCGATCTGGTTTGCTCCTTGATCAATCAACCTCTCACTCCTGAAAGAAAACAGAATCACAGTAAGAAACGGAGCCGATCGTCTTGATCGGCGTCTCGTCTCCGACGATCTAGTCAGTATGGTGTCAATGGTGTTCACGAGCTCTCTCTGGAGCTTTTGGAATGCTAGTAATGGAGTTCAATCAGAGTGAGCTTAGAGTTTTGGTTGATTCTAGAGACTTACCTTCTCACGGATCTTCCCTCGCTTTTATACTGGCTTTCCCGCTTATAATACTCTTTAAATCATGGCCATCAGATCATTGCTCCTCTTTGGACGTCTTCGATCATCTTAGCTTTATATCTCAATTGAACCCGATTGAGATTGGTTTGACCGGTACAAACCGGCAATGGATATATTAGTTACAACAGATCCGATCGTGGAATATCTTAGAGATGAGAAGTGGCGGGGAGCAGCGAAAGGAGGGAGAATAAAGGAGGGGGGGGAGGATTGTTTATTATGAAGGGGGGGGGGGGGGGGGGACGCGCGGGCCCCCCCTCGGCGCCTTGGGGGGCCCGGGGGGGGGGGGGAGCGGGGGGGGGGGCGGGGGGGGGGGGGGGGGGGGGGGGGGGGGGGGGGGGGGGGGGGGGCCCTGGGTCTCCCGGCTTGGGGGGGGGGGGGCCTCGCGCCCGCGGGCGCGGGGGGTGGTGTGGGGGGGGGGGGGGGGCATTCTAGACCCCTTCCCTTTCGCAATGTGGGGAATCGATATCATGGGAAAATTCACCAAGGCATCCGGCGGAAGAGAATATCTAATAGTGGCAATTGATTACTTCACCAAATGGGTCGAGGTTAGCGCTATGGGGACCATCATTGAAATAAAGGTGGAGAAGTTCTTGTGTTGGAGTCTATCATTTATCGGTTCGGGATGCCAAAAATACTCGTGACCGATCATGACACACAATTCGATAATCCACAATTTGAACAATTTTGCATACATATCTGATCGAGCATCGTATGTTATCGGTGGCATACCCCCAAAGCAAAGGCCAAGTGGAGGTTACCAATGAACATTACTTGAGGGGATGAAGAAGAGACTCGAAGGTCAGATAAAGCTTTATGGGTCGAAGAATTGCACAAGGTTTTGGGCCTACGGAACTACGGTTCGGACTCCCACGGGAGAAACTCCTTTTAAACTGGCCTACGGGTCCCAATCATTGGCCCCATTGTCAAGTGATGGCTGGAACACTATGTGTGAAATCCAACCCAAAACCTAAATTAGACACCCTATTTGTTTTGGATGAAGAAGAACTTGTTTGATGTTTGACCTTGAAGTTGGACCTTGAGTATGGTGTTGTTATGTTTAGAAGGTCAATAGGAAGTCAAGTCGGACCTCTCCCTTAGTGTAGATTTGAAAACCCATAGAAAATTGATGATGGAATTCCCTACTTGAAGAGCTTGGTTGATTTAGAAAAGAGAATGCACCTTGATGAAGAGAAGATTGGTTGATGACCTTAGAGCATGGTTAGATATGATTTAAAGCCGTTTTCCTATGCTAGGTAAGTTATAGTTGTTGTGTTTAAAATTTCGTTTGATTCCGATAAGAGAAAGGCCCTCAAATCCCTGTTTTAGGCTATGCTGTCAGCCTGGGTCGACTGGGCCAATCAACCCAACCCACTCGACCCAAGTAAACAGAATTTGAGCAGAATCTTCTGTTTAGGTCATTATTGCTATATATACCTCACTTCATGTTTTTAGTATCCCTAGCCTCCAAAACACCTAGAGAACGAAGGGAACTCATCTCCAAGCCTCCATTGGTGTGGAAGAAGATCTACATTCAACTCTCAAGCTTTCTCTCTCTTGTTCTTCAATCAAAGGTTAGTATTCAATCTATTATACTATTGATTCATTCTTACTAGGATCATTCTCTTCTACGATCGGAGATTATGAGGAAGATATTGCATCTCTGCAATCATATCTTCTACAATCTTTTCTCATTCTATATGCTATGATTTCATATTCATTCTCTACATGATTTTCATGATTTCTTCTTAAACTATGATCATGTTCTTATTTTGATTTCTTCTAGCATATTAGATGCATCTCTATGATCATTCTTACTCTTGATTTACTGTGTTCATATACTAGAATGAGGTCTCAACATCTCTAGTTCATCTCTTTCATTCATAGCTTGTTTTCAATGAAAACCATGTTGTTTTCCAAATTAGAAAGTCTTGTTTCCCAAAATAGAAAGTATGATTCCAAATTAGTAAGTAATGGTTTTGATCGTTGTTTGATGTCTAAAATATGCTTTTTAGTCTTAGGCTACTGTGTTAGACAATCTCTCCAAGTTTCGTCGCATTCCGGTTTGTGTAGCATAGGTTTCGGATCAAGATTCTCTTTTTATTTTCGGATTTGCTCTTGGGTAGATTGCCTGGGTCGACTGGAGCACCCAACCCAGCCAATCAGCCCGCAGTGACAGCAACTCTGCTTTTGATCCGTTTCGACTCCAATCTTTTGGAATCATTTCTTATGACCTATACATGTTTTGTCAAGCTTGTTTAGGTGATTTTGGATATATTCTCTGATCTTTTATTTGAAGACTATAAGTTCGGATTACGAGGTGAGTATTCCAACTCACAATATGCCTATTTACATGTCTTTATGTATTATGATATGAATGCATGATTTAACAACCGTTGTTTAGTTTCTTTTACATCATGATACTTTTGCAACTACAGTAGCTTGTCCACTTTGTTAATTTCATATTAGAATTGATTATTGATTATGAGAATATGTTATGGACTATGATGTGGATATGGATGTGAATATGACTTGTATGAAATCATGATGTGATGTGGATGCTTAGGTCATAGTTGTGGAATGGGGAATGCCCTATTGGCGTTTCTGTCTTTGGACATCAGTGGAAGTGGTATGGGACGCTTTCCTATGGTGCCCCTTGACTCTTTCCTTAACTACTGGTTGACATACCTAGGATTGGTCTAGCAGTGTTTGGCTAGGAATACCCCTGTTATATCAGACCCGATTCGGAAGGGTATTGAGACCGAACGACCCGTGGTAGCAATGGGGATTCATGGGCGCTCAAGACCGGTAACCAACCCGTGAGGGAACATGAATCACATTGTGGGGACCATCTATGGGTAGAGTTGCATATGGATAGACTTGGGCTCATGGGCGTTCAAGACCGGTAACCAACCAGTGAGAGGACATGAGAGCTTCCCGTTTACTATATGTGGATGACCTATAGGGTTGATGAGTCCGTATTTGAGAGAGTCGGATACGCTGACTCTAGTGTGAAGGATACCGGAAAGGATCCCAAGAGGGGAGGAATGGACGTATCTGGATCTGAGTTGATATAACTAAGTAGATGACTTGCATTGGGCTAGGCTTAACCCTGACATGCACCAGTACTTAGAGCAATGGTGATGTGAGAGAGCGGTGACTTAACCCCTAGCCATGGATTGTCCAAGATGGATGAAGGACCCTTTGCCAACCGAGGATGAGTGAATTGAGACCTACCCAAAGAAGTATGGTGCTGTGACTTAAAGCATGTTTGCCAATAGAGACCAGCATACATATGTAGAGTTAGAAGCATATTTGCATATATTGTTTCATATCATTGCATATATGTTTGTTTGTGAATGCATGTGAAGAGGCTTATTGTGTTTGGATTACTTGCTAAGTTCTTTTGAGCTTACTCTTCGGGGGACTTGTTTATAGATGACATTGCAGGTACGAAAGAGAACCCGTGCCCCAGTACGGAGGACCTTTCCATACATGGTACAGCTCCAGATGTCCTTGGACAAGGTAATGAATAGCGAGACAGCCAACACTCGGATTTGGGCTGCACTGATGGCTCCTATTGATGGCAGCCGGCATCGTCTTATTCGTCGATGGGATCATGCGCTAGATGCTGATCTGAAGCTTCAAGAGCATGACCCTAAAGTGAAGAAGATGAAGACTGAAGAAGAAGAAGAGCCGACTGAAGATGTGGATTAGATTCTCTTGTTTCTTCTAGACTTTTATTTTACTTGTATTAGCTTAGAGCTTGCTTTAGATTTCGATCTACCTTCCACATATGTTGTGGGGTATATTTCCGCTATACTCTACAGTTGTCTTTTGATTTGGTATCTTGTTATTCCGCACTCTGATATTCTTTAGTGATCCTTCTGTGATTCTTTCTTGACTTTTATTGTTAACTTATTAGAATACAATGATTTGTTCTTGCTTTTGAATATGTTATTGTGCTAAATGGATATGATCGTTCCTAAACTTGATCTTTTGGGCTGTGGATCACTCCCCCAGGTAACCCAGATAGGGTATAGGCTGGGTGTATTTGGGCGGGATGTGACACTATGGGAAATAGTGTTCAAGGAAAAGGCAAATGAACAAGGATTGCTAGATAGCCTTGAACTATTAGATGAAGTTCGTGCAAAAGCAATAGCATGAACTCAACATTATCAAAGAAGGATAGCGTCACATTATATTCCTGAGTGAAGAGTCATCAATACCTAGCGGGAGACTTGGTGTCACATCCACCCAGCCGGTACCCTATCTGGCATACCCGAGTGTGTGATCCACAGTCCACAAGATCCAGTAGTTAGAGAAATCAACCTCCCACATTCACAACAATATAATCAAGAACAAGACTAAATCAATGTTAACAATATTATTCAATGAATCAAGGTAAAGTAACGAGATATTCATCAGAGTGCGGAAAAGATACCAATAGATATATAAATCAAAAGTAGAATGAGGCGGAATCTCACTCCACGAGTACAACGGAATGTAGTTCGAAAATCAAATGGGATTACAACTGATTCTAAAGACAAGAAAGAAAGATATAATCTAAACTAGAGTCTTTTCTACTTTATAAAGGATGTCCTCATAGACATAGACTTCATCGATGATGCTCAAACGCTCCCACTCCACAGTAGGGCTAATCCTGGTAACAAGAGAGACCACTCGAGGGATCCTCACAGTAATCTTCATAGTCGCCAGTACTTTGCGTATGGTACGCTTCTTCATCTTGCGCTTCCTCATATTGCGCCTCATAGCCATCAAATCCTGTAGAATAGTCTAACAAAAGATATTGTACAAAAAGGAATGAGTTTCAAAGAAACTCAGCAAGGCAAGTTATTCCATAATAGCATAAATAACATAGTATCACAAACAAAAAATAAGATGATATGATATGAGGCAACAATGTATGTATGAGTCTAACTCTATGTATGCTGGTCTCTATAGGTAGACATGCTTTAAGTCATAGCACCATACTTCTTTGGGTAGGTCTCATCACACAACGCCGGTTGGTAGTGGGTCCTTCATCCATCTCGGACAATCCATGGTTAGGGGTTAAGTCACCTCTCTTTCACATCACCGTTTGGTCTAAGTATTGGCGCATGTCAAGGTAAAGCCTAGCCCAATGCAAGTCTTCTACTTAGTCATATCAACTCAGATCCAGATACGTCCATTCCTCCCCTCTCGGGATCCTTTCCGGTATCCTTCACACTAGAGTCAGCATATCCGACTCTCTCAAATACGGACTCATCAACCCTATAGGTCATCCACATATAGTAAACGGGAAGCTCTCATGTCCTCTCACGGGTTGGTTACCGGTCTTGAACGCCCATGAGCCCAAGTCTATCCATATGCAACTCTACCCACAAATGGTCCCCACAATGTGATTCATGTCCCCTCACGGATATAACTCACCAGTCTCGAGCACCCATGAATCCCCATTGCTACCACGGGTCGTTCGGTCTCAATACCCTTCCGATTCGGGTTTGATATAACAGGGGTATAACCTAGCCAAACACTGCTAGACAAGTCTTAGGTATGAAAACCAATAATCCGGGAAAGCGTCAAAGGGCAACATTGGAAATATCCCATACTACTCCCAATGAGGTCCAAGGACAGAAATGTCAAAAGGACATTCCCCAATCCCAAATCATACCTAAGCAATCACAATCATAATTCAGTCATATCATCCACGACAAATATCACATCATATGAAAGAGTATAATAAGACAAGATTAAATAAATAAGGAAACATACATGAGAAAGTATTCATACATAATCAAGTACATAAAGTAAATAAGGAAATAAGATTCTAATGTACTTGCAACATTCATATCATAATAGAAACTAACATAACAGTAGCAAATCTAAGTAGTTCCCAAATTAGAAACTAAATCTATGCAAATCTATGTTAATATGGTAACAACTTCCTTACCTTAAATAGATCCGAGAATATTCCGGACGAACAAGAGGATGTAAGTTAGCAAATAATCCCTAAAATAGCATCACACAATCATTAGGAAGTAGTCCTAAAAGAATAAGCATGATTCGAATCAAATCGGACAAAGAAAACAGATTCTGCTGTTGCGGGTTGATTGGCTGGGTAGCATTGGCAGTCGACCCAGGCAATCTGCCCAAGGGCAAATCCGAAAATAAAAAGGGAATCTTGATCCGAAACCTATGCTACACAAACCGGAATGCGACGAAACTTGGAGGGATTGTCTAACACAGTAGTCTAAACCTAGAAAGCATAATTTAGACATCAAACCACCATTGAAACATTACTTCCTAATTTAGAACCATAGTTTCTATTTTGGTAAAAAACATAGTTTTCATTGGAAACATGCTATGAATGAAAGAGATGAACTAGAGATGATTAGATCTCATTCTAGTACAAGAACACAGTAGATCAGAGGTATGGATAATCATAGAGAAGCATCTATAATGCTAGAATGAATCAAAATAGGAAATATTATCATAGTTTAAGAAAAAATCATAAGAATCATGTTAAGAATGAATGAGATGATCATAGTACAAGAGAATGAAAAGAGATTGTAAAGATATGACTACATGGTTGCAGCATCTTTATCATAATCTCAATTCAGAGATGAGAGTGATCATAGAAAGAATAAATCATTAACATAAAAGATAGATTACTAACCTTTAATTGAAGAACAAGAGAGAGAGTTTGCAAGGTTGCAAGATTAGGTCTTCTTCTTCACTCTTGGAGGCTTGGAGATGGTTTCCCTTCGTTCTCTAGGTGTTTTGGAGGCTAGGGATACTAAAATCACGAAGTCATGGGGTATATATAGCAAGATTCTCAAAACAGAAGATTCTGTTCGAGTTCAGCAACACTGGGTCGATTGGCTGGGTAGCATTGAGCACTCGACCCAAGCACTCGACCCAAGCTGACAGCAAAGCCAAAAATAGGGATTTGAGGGTCTTCCACTACTCGGAATCAAACGAAACGTTAAACACATATTCTATAACATACCTAGCATGGAAAAATGGCTTTAAATCATATCCCACCAAGCTCTAAGGTCATCAACTAATCTTCTCTTCATCAAGGTGCAGTCTCTTCTCTATATCCAACACTGACTTCCAGTATGGGGCATTATCTTCAATCTCCATAGGTTCGGAGTCGAACTCTATATCATCTACCAATATGGCCCATAGTTGACTTTCACTTCTACTTCGGGTCTTCGGACCTACAATCAAAGAGTATCCGGGTTAAGGTTAGGGCCGGGTTTCATATTCCCCCCTCATTAAAAGAAATTTCGTCCTCGAAATTGAAAGTATATCTGAACTTCCAAAAAGAAGAGGAAACTTCTCCTTCATATATTCTTCCTTTTCCCAAGACGCTTCTTCAGGGGTATGGTTCTTCCACTGAATCTTCACCAAAGGGATAGTTCGATTCCTTAACTGCTTGTCCTTTCTATCCAAGATTTTAACCGGTTCTTCCTTATAAGATAAATCAGCACAAAGTCCTTCAGGTTCTTGCTGTAGTATGTGATCTGGGTTCTCAACATACTTCCGAAGCATTGAAACATGAAATACGTTATGAGTTTCAGCGAGTGACGGAGGTAAAGCCAAACGATAAGCAAATGATTCAATTCTTTCAAGAATCTCATAAGGTCCAATATAACGAGGACTAAGCTTTCCTTTAACATTAAACCTCATTACACCCTTCATAGGCGATACCTTTAGAAAAACGTTCTCACCAACTTGAAATTCCAAATCTGACCTTCTTCTATCAGCATAAGATTTTTGTCTTGACTGAGCAGTCTTAATCCTTTCTCTTATCATATCTACCATCGCACTAGTAGCTTCAATCATTTCAGGTCCTAACACTTTCCTTTCTCCAGTTTCGGTCCAATACAGAGGTGTTCTACAAGTGTTTCTATATAAAGCTTTAAAAGGAGCCATGCCTATTGTAGACTGATAACTATTGTTATAGGAAAACTCAACCAAAGCTAAATGTTCATCCCAATTACCACTCATATCAACAACACACGATCTAAGCATATCTTCCAAAATCTGAATTGTCCGCTCAGACTGTCCATCAGACTGAGGGTGGTGAGCAGTACTCAAATTCAACTGGGTTCCCAAAGCTTTCTGCAAACTATTCCAGAATCTTGAAGTAAATCTAGGGTCACGATCAGACACAATACTCACAGGCACTCCATGCAGACGAACAACATTGTCCACATAAAGCCTAGCTAACTTATCCATAGTGTGAGTAATCTTCATAGGAATAAAATGGGCTGATTTGGTCAATCTATCAACAATTACCCACACAGTGTCATTACCTTTACTTGTTCGGGGCAAACTAGTCACGAAGTCCATAGTAATGTTCTCCCATTTCCAACCAGGCAATGGTAAGGGCTGCAATAATCCAGACGGAGGTTGTCGAACAGCTTTATCACGTTGACAAGTCTCGCACTTAGCTACAAAATCTTCCACATCAGACTTCAATCCAATCCACCAAAAATGTTCTTTCAAATCCTTATACATTTTTGTACCTCCTTGATGTACGGTAAAGATTGATTGGTATGCTTCCTTCAAAATTCCCTTTTTAACTTCTTCAACTGCAGGCACACAAAGTCTTCCTCTAAACAATAACGCACCATCCATAGATATACTAAAATCAGGGTCCAAATCAGAATTTAAAGAAATCTTCTCTATCTTCTCTTTCAATTCCGGATCCGAATCTTGCAAGGCAACAATTCGATCCCTAAGGGTGGATCTTGCTGTCATGGCTAAAAGCACAACATCTGAACCTTGCGAAACAACTTCCAATTCAAAATCTGAAATTGACTTCAACAACGACTTGCTCATAGCATTCAAATCTAAATCCTTCTTGTTACTTTTCCTACTAAGAGCGTCCGCAACGACATTTGCTTTACCAGGATGATACTGGATATCACAATCATAGTCAGAGACTAATTCCAACCATCTTCTTTGTCTCATATTTAACTCTTTTTGGGTAAAGAAATACTTTAAGCTCTTATGATCTGTGAAAATCGCAATTTTCTCACCATACAAGTAATGTCTCCAAATCTTTAGGGCAAAAACAACGGCTGCAAGTTCCAAATCATGAGTGGGATAATTCCGCTCATAAACCTTCAATTGTCTTGAAGCATAAGCTATCACCTTCCCATGTTGCATTAAAACACAACCCAAACCAATCTTAGACGCATCAATATAGACTGTCAGACCACCGGAATTATCGGGTATTGTCAAAACCGGGGCACTTGTCAATCTATCCTTCAATTCTTGAAAATTCTTCTCACATGCGTCAGACCAAACAAACTTCTCTTCTTTCCTAGTTAGCTTAGTCATAGGAGCAGCCAACTTAGAAAAGTTCTCAATAAATCTCCTATAATAACTAGCCAAACCTAAGAAACTTCTTATTTCAGACACCGTCTTTGGTCTTTCCCACTCGGCAACTGTCTTAACCTTGTCGGGATCGACACGAATACCTTCGGCTGAAACAACATGACCAAGAAATACCACTCTTGGAAGCCAGAAATCACACTTACTAAACTTGGCATACAACTTCTTATCTCTTAGTCTTTGCAAAGTAATACCAAGATGCTTCCGATGCTCTTCTTCGCTCTTTGAGTAAATCAAAATGTCATCGATAAAGACAATAACGAACTTATCTAACACATCATGAAATACTCGATTCATCAAGTCCATAAACACTGCAGGAGCATTAGTAAAACCGAAAGGCATAACTCTAAACTCAAAATGACCATATCTCGTCCTAAAAGCTGTCTTACAAATGTCACTAGCTTTTACCTTCAACTGATGATATCCGGATCTCAAATCAATCTTCGAGAACACTGCTGCACCTCTTAACTGGTCAAAAAGATCATCAATCCGAGGCAGCGGATACCTATTCTTAATGGTCAATTTGTTCAACTCACGGTAATCAATGCACATACGCATACTACCATCCTTCTTCTTAACAAACAAAACCGGGGCTCCCCAAGGCGATACACTAGGCTGTATATAACCTTTATCTGAGAGTTCATTCAGCTGGTCTTGTAGTTCTTTCAACTCGGTAGGCGCCATTCTATATGGAGCTTTAGATACCGGAGCGGCTCCTAGAATTAATTCAATCGAAAATTCCAACTCTCTATCCGGAGGTAATCCTGATAAATCATCCGGAAAGACATCCTTGAATTCACAAACCACTTCAACTTCTTCAAGCTTCTTTTTCACTTCCTTAACTTCACTTTCAGCTGCAGCACTTTCCACTAATGCACAGACTTGCATCAAAGCAGACAAAGTCTTCTTACTAATTCTTCCTTTATCACCTTGAAATTCAAAGGCTGAATTTCTACTAATCTGAAATTGAATTTTCCTCGAAGAACAAACAATTACAGCCTTATGGGCTGTCAACCAATCAATTCCAAGAATCACATCAAAATCTTTCATGTCAAGAATCACTAAATCGGCTTTCAATTTCTTCTTACAAATCATAATGGGACAATCTTCTATCACTTTATCTAGTTTCACAACTGATCTAGTAGGAGTACTAATCATTAAACAACTAGACAAATTCTTAGGTATCAAGTCAGTCTTCCTAATGAATGCAGACGAAATGAATGAATGAGATGCACCCGTATCAAACAATACAAATGCAGGAATTGAAGCGATTAACAAAGTACCTGTCAAAACTTCATGACTTGCATCTTGTTCAGTACTAGATATACTAAACACTTTTCCAGGCACGGGGGGGATACACTCTTTGCTACGGGAACATAGGGCTGATTAGGCTTCTTGGGACAAGTACGAGCAAAATGACCAGGCTGCTTACAAAAGAAACAAACCGGCGGTCCAACTGAAGGTACTACTACTGGAGACTTCGGACCCATAGGTCGAGGATTCACATTCACTGACTTAGCACTTGGAACATTCGCAATTGGTCTGTTCCCACTGAATTGACGCTGCTGTCCAGCTGGTGAAAAACTAGCATTTTGGCTCACACTTCTAGGCTGAAAACTAGGAGTAGGATACGGAGTAGGCCTAACAAATCTTCTTTCCGAACGGTCAACCAAACCATTATTCCTTGGCTGCCACGTCCTTTGCACACGTGCACTTTCTTTTTCAGTTTCTTCAATCTTCTTCGAAACTTGAACTACCTGAGCGTAGCTCTCAATCGGAATCACAGTCAAATAAGCCTTGATTGCAGGACGCAGTCCCTTGAAAAACTTCTTTGCCTTGGCATGATGAGGTCTTACAGATTCAGGGGCAAAGTAAAATAATTCCTCAAATTTCTGTTGATATTCCAAAACAGACAAAAGTCATTGAGTAAGGGCCATGAACTTAGCTTCCTTTGCATCGATCCACGCCAGGGAAATAGTTCTTACAAAATGCATCCTTGAAAATTTCCTAGGTTATTCCACCAACATGCAAGGTTTCCAAAATAGGACGAGTGGAGGTCCACCAAGCATCCGCTTCTTGCTGAAGCTTCTGTTCGGCAAACAAGATCTTCTGTGCTTCAGAACACTGCAAGTGACGGAATGCCTTCTCTAATTCCCTCAGCCACTTGTTAGGAAACAAAGTGTCCTTAGTAACACCAGTGAAAGAAGGCACTTGCATCTTCAGAAAACTTTCCATCAAACGAGTATGAGGAGTTCCAGCTAACCTTTCCGCATTAGGAACTGCGGTATGAGGAGTCCCATTCACACCAGTACGAGTCTCAGTATGAAGAGTCATGAAACCCGTCATCATCTGGTTGAACTGATTCGAATGCTGCTGCATGATGTTGCCCATGATGTTGGCAATATCACGAAAACTGTTCACTTCTGGAGCATTAGGTATACCGGTCGTATTGTCACCATCCACATTAGTGTGCTGACCAGTACTACCATTAGGAGTATCTCCATGAAGTACTTCTTCCTCATTTCCAGTACTATTAGAACCAATATTGCGATTCCTTAGTACAACCATTCTGCAAAATCAAAGTAAGTCAAAAAAACATCGAAAATTTCCAACTTACCATCAATAACAACTTAACCTTAGTCTTAGCATATCCAAATAAGACTAAAAACATTACTTTAATCATTAAAAAGTCACCCAAGAATTATATATCAAAATCCAAATTTATCCCAAATTTCCAAAATTTTTCACCTTGGGTCGAGTCTTCAATCCGACCCAAGCAATCGACCCACGCAAACAGTGTGCGAAAAACACCTTAAAAATCACATTTTTCATTTCATTCTCACTTCAAAACACCAAGATTCGTGGGAGAGCTCTAGGGCAAGGTTCTCTAAAGTCTTCAAGAGTCATTCTAGGCCATCTAACTTCAAGAACAAGTCTTCAACATTCTTGCAACACCATCTAAGGTAAAATCTCTCATTTCCTTGCTTTACAACTTCTAAACTGAGATGCATTCTTCCAAATATCATGATTTACTTGTTAGGATTGTCAGGAAACATGTCTAGGAATGTATAGGAATGTGTTCTAGGTGATCTTAATACAATGCCATGTCTTTACAACGCTTGCTATCGATCTCATGGTTTCTTGCTAACGATTTCTCAACCGAAAACCCTCTTTTGAAAATCTTCTTTCATTTTCAAACCACAAAGAGTTTCGCCTTCAAATCAATTCCTACATTCTTGCAATGATATGAAGAACATGCGTATCTAAATCGATTAAGCCAATTCCAAACTTAAAAAATCGCATTTTAACCTAATTTGAGAATTTTCCCCCTTTCTATGCTTGCTGAATTTTGTCCTTTAGATCATCAAATTGATAAATTTTTCTCCAATAAAACATGCTAACCTACTATTCTAAGTATCATGCACATGCTAGTATGCTCAAACTGAAATTTCGCCAAAATCGAAAATTTCCGAAAAATTACGAAAATACCCTTCATGCTGAAAATTTGAAATTCTACTAATGTCAATTCTCTTCTTGTCTTCTTTACAGCTATATTGACATCATGCCTCCTCGCGGACGACAAGGTGGGAGGAGAGGCAGAGCTAGAGGTCAGGTTCCACTTTTGGAGCCGAGAGACGAAGTTAACCGCAGAGATCTATTCAGTACACCCCGAGCGGAGTACTTATATGAGGCCTTCTTCGAGCGGTGCCGCATTGAGTATGGCAGATTACTCAGGCTACGACAGCTTACCACATTTCGGATCCGTCAGAGATTTGATACGATGGAGTGGACGCATCTTTTCACTGAGGATCTTCCAGTTTATCCGGATTTAGTGAAGTTGTTCTATAGCAACCTTACATCAGTCGAGGAGGGTCGGAGACGAGGTCCATTCGAGTTGATCTTAGAGAGTCGAGTTCGAGAGACACGGATTCGATTTTCTACTAGCACATTGGCCGAGATCTTTAGAGTACCACACTATCCTCATGAGTGTGTATGGATACTGGCAGGGGTAGAGATAGATGCTTTCTTACTACCACATGAGCTTCATGAGATTTGCACCACACTCTGGAGAGATGACAGATGCTATATGCCACGGACCAGTGCATAGATGACTGATTCGGCTAGAATCATCGGTCGCATTGTAGGCCGCAACATCATCCCAAAGGTAGGGCATCACGAGAGAGTATCAGTGATGGATGCTCTACTGATTTACAGCATATATCAGGGTTTCGAGATTGATCTTTCCTTCATCATCTAGAACGTCATGCTAGAGGTCGTGACGTCACCGAGCGTAAGGAACCTTTGCTTCGGTCGTCTACTCACACTTGTCTTCCGGCATTTCGGTGTGAGGCTGGAGGATACACCGATGCAGAGACGATTGCTTGGCTATGCCATCGGAACCAAGACTATTCGACAGATGCAGATTACTCAGACCGAGAGGTCAGATGATGATGATGGTCTTGAGACTGATGAGGATGATGATGAGTCAGATGATGGTGATCAGGATGCAGGTCCAGATATAGATGACCAGGCAGGAGATGACATTGAGATGCGTGAGGCAGATCAGGGTCATCAGAATATTCCCACATCATCACACTTTGAGACCGGAGGCCCTTCGCTAGCAGTTCCAGAGACTGTGGAGCTGTGTGCACAGATGCGCTCTATGACTTCCATGTTAGGGAGGATAGAGGCGAGACAGGAGAGGATGGAGTCACAGTTGACTCAGGTTGTAGAGGATGTTAGAGCACTGAGAGAGCAGAGACAGTAGTCTTAGATAGATTGTACTAGGATTTCCTTTTATGTTTCTCAAATGTAACTTGTTGTAGAACTTTCCTAAAATTAATGAAGTTCACTTTTGTTTCACCATCTTATTGTACATTATGCATTTCCTTTGTTGTATTAAGTGATGTTTGTTAAATTAGAATTATTGTGTATTATTCAGAGTATTTTATTCTTCACTTTTAAGTTTCTAATTCAAGTGTTCTATTATTCACTTCTAAGAATACTTGAGTCACTTTTGGATTTATGACTCAGGAATGTTCTATCATTGTTTCTGTGGTTAGGATTTCACTTGGAACTGTGAGCTCTGATACCACTCTGTCACATCCACCCAGCCGGTACCCTATCTGGCATACCCGAGTGTGTGATCCACAGTCCACAAGATCCAGTAATTAGAGAAATCAACCTCCCACATTCACAACAATATAATCAAGAACAAGACTAAATCAATGTAACGCCCCGATTCCCAATATGGGAATTAGGTCGATACTTAACCCAAGAACCGGTTTTTCCTTAGGTAGTGAACCAATCGTGATAAAATAGACCAGAAATTAAACTTATAGAATTTAGAATATTTAAGCAGCGGAAGTCTATTGTAATAAACTGAAACATTTCCATTATTCTAAAATATCCAAAATAAAAGGGTTCGACTATTACATTTATCAAGTAGAACATTTCACACCAATTACATAATTATTTAAATATAGATAAAAACATATTTTATGTCCTTAACAAATAATATATGAATGAGGTTCATCAGCAATATGGACTTCTTCTGTATCACGGCACAATTCTTCAAAGTCATGTTCTACACATTCACCATCTAGAGAAAAATATTGGGTAAGTTTCGAAAAACTTAGCAAGATCAAATTTAGCAAGATATCGACATGTTTGAAATAATGTATCGAAATAATACAAGAAATACAATCAAATGAAATAAATAATGCAATAATGCTAATGCACAAGTTATTATTTATCTAATTTGGAAACAATACGATGCCCCATGCCGTTGCATGGCCTGCACGCATTATACAGCCTTGACATTCGTATTGCTCCATTTGGGATTCAACACATCATACCCCATGCCGTTACATGGCCTGCACGCGTTATACAGCCCTGATATGTGTATTGATCCCTCCAGTGTTATCATGGGTTTTCCCAATAGGAAAGGATGAAGATTGATCCACGCCGTTACGTGGCTGCCGAGCGTTACACAGCCCTATCAACCCATCCAATTCTCTATCGGACCATGATAAATGGAAAAGTTTATGTCTTCTTCTTATAATGCAATATGCAATATGCAATGCAATGCCAAATCTTGATATTCATATAAATTTATAAAAGACAATAAATCAAACATATAGATATAATGCAGGATTTGCAATATAGATCAAATGATACAATGAGTCAAGTTAGTAGATATACATAAATGATTCTCACTTGCAATACATATCAAGATAAAATACATTATTTCAAACTATAGATAATATGAAGGATTATCATTTGTAATTTGTATCAAATAAAAGACAACTATCAAACATATAAGTATAGTGCGAGATTATACGCTACAACATAAATCAAAATAAAGCACAATCTTTCAAACTTGTAAATAACATGAAGGATATAATGCAATATTATCACTTGCCTTCCTGATAGATTCAATATCAAAATATTCCAATGTTTTGAGCAGTTCAATAAAACACAAACTAGGACAAACGATTACAGTGAATGGATTCAGTTTAAAATCAAAAGAAATTTAGAAATTCTTATTGATTTTAGGGAGAAATGAACTCTCTCTCTCTCTCTCTTTCTCTCTCTCTCTCCCTTCTTTGGAAAAATTTCTCCCCCGTAAGGTAAATCCCTCCCCCTATTTATATGCAAGAAAATTCATAATAATAATCAAGTAAATTAATAAAACTTAAAGTATGATAAATTATTAAGTGATTAACTATTCTTAATATACATAAATTCATTTATTATATTATATTTTAACTCTTAACGTATTTTGTTTCTTAAGTTTACAAAATAATGAAGTGTTAATAAATTTCTTAAAGTATAAAATGTTCAAGATCTATTAAGCTAACGATCATAACAAATATTTAACTGATATATTATTTATTAGTTTAGTATTTGAGTTTATTTAAGTATTATAAATTGAATAATAGAAAGAAAAAGAAAAAGAAACGATTAATTCAATTGTGATTTGATTTCCTTATTTTCATTAAATACTTAATTTATCAATATTATTATTACTTTCTAAACAAATGGTAATTACTATAAAACAAAATAACATATATAACTAAAACATATAATATATGATTATTTTATGAAAATTGACCAAAATACCCTTAGTAAAATCTAGGGGTATTACAATCAATGTTAACAATATTATTCAATGAATCAAGGTAAAGTAACGAGATATTCATCAGAGTGCGAAAAAGATACCAATAGATATATAAATCAAAAGTAGAGTGAGGCGGAATCTCACTCCACGAGTACAGCGAAATGTAGTTCGAAAATCAAATGGGATTACAACTGATTCTAAAGACAAGAAAGAAAGATATAATCTAAACTAGAGTCTTTTCTACTTTATAAAGGATGTCCTCATAGACATAGACTTCATCGATGATGCTCAAACGCTCCCACTCCACAGTAGGGCTAATCCTGGTAACAAGAGAGACCACTCGAGGGATCCTCACAGTAATCTTCATAGTCGCCAGTACTTTGCGTATGGTACGCTTCTTCATCTTGCGCTTCCTCATATTGCGCTTCATAGCCATCAAATCCTGTAGAATAGTCTAACAAAAGATATTGTACAAAAAGGAATGAGTTTCAAAGAAACTCAGCAAGGCAAGTTATTCCATAATAGCATAAATAACATAGTATCACAAACAAAAAATAAGATGATATGATATGAGGCAACAATGTATGTATGAGTCTAACTCTATGTATGCTGGTCTCTATAGGCAGACATGCTTTAAGTCATAGCACCATACTTCTTTGGGTAGGTCTCATCACACAACGCCGGTTGGTAGTGGGTCCTTCATCCATCTCGGACAATCCATGGTTAGGGGTTAAGTCACCTCTCTCTCACATCACCGTTTGGTCTAAGTATTGGCGCATGTCAAGGTAAAGCCTAGCCCAATGCAAGTCTTCTACTTAGTCATATCAACTCAGATCCAGATACGTCCATTCCTCCCCTCTCGGGATCCTTTCTGGTATCCTTCACACTAGAGTCAGCGTATCTGACTCTCTCAAATAAGGACTCATCAACCCTATAGGTCATCGACATATAGTAAACAGGAAGCTCTCATGTCCTCTCACGGGTTGGTTACCGGTCTTGAACGCCCATGAGCCCAAGTCTATCCATATGCAACTCTACCCACAAATGGTCCCCACAATGTGATTCATGTCCCCTCACGGATATAACTCACCGGTCTCGAGCACCCATGAATCCCCATTGCTACCACGGGTCGTTCGGTCTCAATACCCTTCCGATTCAGGTCTGATATAACAGGGGTATAACCTAGCAAAACAGTGCTAGACAAGTCCTAGGTATGAAAACCAATAATCCGGGAAAGCGTCAAAGGGCAACATTGGAAATATCCCATACTACTCCCAATGAGGTCCAAGGACAGAAATGTCAAAAGGACATTCCCCAATCCCAAATCATACCTAAGCAATCACAATCATAATTCAGTCATATCATCCACGACAAATATCACATCATATGAAAGAGTATAATAAGACAAGATTAAATAAATAAGGAAACATACATGAGAAAGTATTCATACATAATCAAGTACATAAAGTAAATAAGGAAATAAGATTCTAATGTACTTGCAACATTCATATCATAATAGAAACTAACATAACAGTAGCAAATCTAAGTAGTTCCCAAATTAGAAACTAAATCTATGCAAATCTATGTTAATATGTAACAACTTCCTTACCTTAAATAGATCCGAGAATATTCCGGACGAACAAGAGGATGAATCCTAAGTTAGCAAATAATCCCTAAAATAGCATCACACAATCATTAGGAAGTAGTCCTAAAAGAATAAGCATGATTCGAATCAAATCGGACGAAGAAAACAGATTCTCATTGCGGGTTGATTGGTTGGGTAGCATTGGCGAGTCAACCCCAGAGCGATCGCCCAAGGCCAAATCCGAAAATAAAAAGGGAATCTTGATCCGAAACTTATGCTACACAAACCGGAATGCGACGAAACTTGGAGGGATTGTCTAACACAGTAGTCTAAACCTAGAAAGCATAATCTAGACATCAAACCACCATTAAAACATTACTTCCTAATTTAGAACCATAGTTTCTATTTTGGTAAAAAACATAGTTTTCATTGGAAACATGCTATGAATGAAAGAGATGAACTAGAGATGATTAGATCTCATTCTAGTACAAGAACACAGTAGATCAGAGGTATGAATAATCATAGAGAAGCATGTATAATGCTAGAATGAATCACAATAGGAAATATTATCATAGTTTAAGAAGAAATCATAAGAATCATGTTAAGAATGAATGAGATGATCATAGTACAAGAGAATGAAAAGAGATTGTAAAGATATGACTACATGGTTGCAGCATCTTTATCATAATCTAAGTTCAGAGATGAGAGTGATCATAGAAGGAATAAATCATTAACATAAAAGATAGATTACTAACCTTTAATTGAAGAACAAGAGAGAGAGTTTGCAAGGTTGCAAGATTAGGTCTTCTTCTTCACTCTTGGAGGCTTGGAGATGGTTTCCCTTCGTTCTCTAGGTGTTATGGAGGCTAGGGATACTAAAATCACGAAGTCATGGGGTATATATAGCAAGATTCTCAAAGCAGAAGATTTCGTTCGAGTTCAAGAACAACTTGGGTCGATTGGCTGGGTAGCATTGAGCACTCGACCCAAGCACTCGACCCAGGCTGACAGCAAAGCCAAAAATAGGGATTTGAGGGTCTTCCACTACTCGGAATCAAACAAAACTTTAAACACATATTCTATAACATACCTAGCATGGAAAAATGGCTTTAAATCATATCCCACCAAGCTCTAAGGTCATCAACTAATCTTCTCTTCATCAAGGTGCAGTCTCTTCTCTATATCCAACACTGACTTCCAGTATGGGGCATTATCTTCAATCTCCATAGGTTCGGAGTCGAACTCCATATCATCTACCAATATGGCCCATAGTTGACTTTCACTTCTACTTCGGGTCTTCGGACCTACAATCAAAGAGTATCCGGGTTAAGGTTAGGGCTAGGTTTCACTCTTGTATTAAGAAATACCTTTGCTTCAGACCCACGCCATCAGAGGAAATTGGACCCTTCATGGGAAGGCCCATATATGGTTATTAAACCGGTCGGTTCAGGAGCATATAAGCTGAAGAACATGACAACAAACAAAGAACTGGATCATTCATGGAATGCTAGACACTTGAAGAAATATTTTCCTTGAGAAGATTATCATTTTCATTCATGATGTAATAGTATTCAACTCAATCAATACAATTCTCAGTTTTCAACACACTATCTTTTGATTGGGGGCAACACACAACTTTCAAGATCAGATCCAGTAGCAAAATCAAAAGGCATCGGTTTAAAACCCGTGTGGGACCTTCTACAAGGCATCGGTTTAAAACCCGAGTGAGTCCTTCTCAAACTTATTGAGTTTTTCCGAAATTCCTTAAGTAAAGGCATCGGTTTAAAACCCGTGTGGGACCTTCTACAAGGCGTTGGTTTAAAACCCGAGTGAGTCCTTCTCAAACTTATTGAATTTCTCCGGAAATCCTTAAGTAAAGGCATCGGTTTAAAACCCGTGTGGGACCTTCTACAAGGCGTTGGTTTAAAACCTGAGTGAGTCCTTCTCAAACTTATTGAATTTCTCTAGAAATCCTTAAGTAAAGGCATCGGTTTAAAACCCATGTGGGACCTTCTACAAGGCATCGGTTTAAAACCCGAGTGAGTCCTTCTCAAACTTATTGAATTTCTCCAGAAATCCTTAAGTAAAGGCATCGGTTTAAAACCCATGTGGGACCTTCTACAAGGCGTCGGTTTAAAACCCAAGTGAGTCCTTCTCAAACTTATTGAATTTCTATGGAAATCCCTAAGTAAAGGCATTGTGCTAAAACAACTAAGACCTATTGCAGCAGAGACTCGAGTGACTGACAAAGTTCAAAGATGAAGTTAATTCTTTATTCCTTTAAACGACCAGAAGGGGTCAACCTTTACATCAAATATACATATGAGATAACAAGTGTTGAGATACAATCTTCGTTCGGTCAAGAAGGAAAATCATCATTGGTGATCATGAAGAACTCCAAAACAGAATTGAAGTAGCTTTGTCAGAAGCAACACAGAGTCAAGAAGAACAGAGTTGGGAAAACATATGATGGATACTGGCCATGGAGACACAGGTCCTCTCATCATTTGGTTCTCTTCCTCAGGGATTGTGAAGAATTCTGCAAACTCTCAATTCCATACTCTTTATCCATCTTTTTTTGTAGAGGCCTGGCCTTTGATCAGACATGCATTCAAGGCAAGCTCTTCATAGCTGAATCCTTTAAGAGGAGACAAAGGAGGACAGTCATCAAGATGATGCATTATATCCGGATCTGCAGGAGGAAGGTCCACCACATCCTTGGCCCAGGCAGGAGGAGGAAGTCTCAGCTTTGCAAACAATTCGGGATGACAATTTGCACGGTGGGGAGACATGTTGAAATAAGGATTTGTACTTGGGGTTTACTCATTACAGAAGTTCCCCGTTGGGTGTTCGTTGCTTCATCTATTCGATAGAAATCTAGGGTTTTCCCTTTTCTGCAATATTTTGTTGGATTTCTTGTACTGATGATGCTTGCCTTTTATTTTTAGTGCCTCCAAGAATTAACTTGGATAATCTTAGGGCGAAATCTTGCAAGAAGACTGCTCCAGTGCTTACGAAGGTTGTTCCCTCTAAAGTGATTGATGTTGGTGAATCTTCTAAACGTGGGGAGATTGCTGTTGGTGAATCTTCAGATCAGATTCCCATAGCTTCTGCTGATGCTTCTCCCATGCCTCCTTTGCCTAGAGAGACCGTTCAGTCTCCTAAGGGGGATGTGGCTCCCTCCGTCGTTGTTCGCACTGTTGAAATTCCTGCTGGCACTACGCTGGAGTCCTCTTCCATGATGAAGACCCTTCGGGCTTCCAAGGAAGATGTGGTCCCTGCAGTTGTCATTCGGGCCTTCGAACCCAACTCTAGTGCTTGTTTGGCATCCTCCTCCAACCCTTCCAAGGAGGTTTTCCAGGAGGCCGAGGATTTTGCCACTAGGAAGCGCCCTCAATTGACCGATGATGCGTTCCATCCTTCCTGGTCGTTGAAGAGGTTTGACTTGGTGACAGGCGATTTTGACAAGGCACTAGAATGGTGCACTGCTGTTCAAATGCCATCCAAGAGCAGAGCCCTCTCTATGATCCCAGATAGGGAATTTATGAAATCCCTGGTGATGTAAGTTTTTCTTCATTACCTTTTGTTCTGAAGATATTTTCTTTTGCTCTTGACTAACTCTTAAGTTGTTGTAGGAGTCTTACTGGTAACTTCCACAACCAAGTGGAGGCAGCCTTTAGACTCGATGGGCTGAGTGATGAGCTCTCCAGGCTTCGGGAAGAATCCAGAGCCAAAGATGCTGAGATTGCTCGTCTTGGAAACCAAGCTTGGGAGATTGCCCAAGAGAAGAATTCTGAGAACGAGTGTCTTTGTTCAGATTTGGATGGTGCCAGGGAGAAGATCCGGCAGCTAGAGTAGGAAGTTGAAAAGCTTTCAGCAGGGGCAAAAGGGTCTGGAGCTGTATCAATGCCTCAAAGGCAAGCTATTACCCTTTTGCCCGAGTCCCTTCCGACTGATGTTCGCAGGGCTTGCATCTTCAAATATTTGCAGAGTAAGCCTTTTGTTGACATGTTGAATGCTTATAACTTGCAGGCATACTGGGATGGTGAGAACGAGGTATGGGAATCGATACTAAGGAGAAATCCTTATTTCAACACGACTCCCCACCGCGCCAATTGTCATCCTGAAGTGTTTGCAAAGCTGGGACTTCCTCTTCCTGCCTAGGCCAAGGATGTGATGGACCTTCCGCCTCTAGATCCGGATATAATGCATCATCTTGACGACTCTCCACCCTTGTCTCCTCTTAAAGGATTCAGCTATGAAGAGCTTGTCGTGAATGCAGGTTTGATCAAAGATCAGGCTTCTGCCGGAAAAGCTGGATAAAGAGTATGGAATTGCTGATGATTTTATATTTGCAGAATGCTTCGCAATCCCTGAGGGAGATAAACAAATGATATAACATATGTTTTCCCGACTCTGTTCTTCTTCTTCTTGAATCTGTGTTGCTTCTGACAAAGTTGCTTCGATCCTGTGTTAGAGTTCTTGATGATCATTGATGATGACTTTCCTTTTTGACCGAACGAAGATTATACCTCAACACTTGTTATCTCATATGTATATTTGATGTAAAGGTTGGCCCCTTCTGGTCGTTTCAAAGGAATAAAGAATTAACTTCATCTTTGAACTTTGTCAGTCACTTGAGTCTTTTTTGCAGTAGGTCTTAGTCGTTTTAAAACAATGCCTTTACTTAGAGATTTCCGTAGAAATTCAATAAGTTTGAGAAGAAACTCACTCGGGTTTTAAACCGATGCTTTGTAGAAGGTCCCACACGGGTTTTAAACCGATGCCTTTACTTAAGGATTTCCGGAGAAATTCAATAAGTTTGAGAAGGAACTCACTCGGGTTTTAAACCGATGCCTTATAGAAGGTCCCACACGGGTTTTAAACTGATGCCTTTACTTAAGGATTTCCGGAGAAATTCAATAACTTTGAGAAGGAACTCACTCGGGTTTTAAACCGATGCCTTGTAGAAGGTCCCACACGGGTTATAAACCGATGCCTTTACTTAAGGATTTTCGGAGAAATTCAAAAAGTTTGAGAAGGAACTCACTCGGGTTTTAAACCGATGCCTTGTAGAAGGTCCCACACGGGTTTTAAACCAATGCCTTTTGATTTTGTCGCTGGATCTGATCTTGAGTGTTGTGGGATGCCCCCAATCAAAAGACAGTATGCTGAAAACTGAGAATTGTATTGATTGAGTTGAATTTTGTTACATCATGAATGAAAATGATAATCTCCTCAAGGATAATATTTCTTCAAGTGCTTGGCATTCCATGAACGATCCAACTCTTTCTGGGTTGTCATGTTCTTCAGCTTATAAGCTCCCGAACTGACTGGTTTAATAACCATATATGGGCCTTCCCATGAAGGGTCCAATTTCCTTTGATGGCATGGATCTGAAGCTAAGGTATTCCTTAATACCAAGTCTCCTGCTATGTATCAACGATTCTTCACTCAGGCATTATAATGTGACGCTATCCTTCGTTGATAATGTTGAGTTTTTGCTATTGCTTTTGCACGAACTTCATCTAACAAATCAAGGCTATCTAGCAATCCTAGTTCATTCGCTTTTTCTTTGAACTCTCTTTCCCGTAGTGTTCCAGCCATTACTTCAACAGGTGCCAACGCTTCAAATCCATAAGCCAGTTTAAAAGGAGTTTCTCCTGTGGGTGTTCTAACCGTAGTTCGATAGGCCCACAATACATTGTGCAATTCTTTGACCCATAAGGCTTTATCAGCTTCGAGTCTTCTCTTCATTCCCTCAAGTAATGTTCAGTTTGTAACCTCTACTTAGCCATTGCTTTGAGGGTATGCCACTGATGACATATGATGCTCAATCAAATAAGTTCCGCAAAATTGTTCAAATTGTGGGTTATCGAATTGAGTGCCATGATAGGTCACAATTATTTTTGGCATCCTGAACCAATATATGATAGACTCGAGCACGAACTTCTCCACCTTTCGTTCAGTGATGGTTTCCAGGGCGCTAGCCTCGACCCACTTGGTGAAGTAGTCAATCGCCACTCTGAGATTTTCTCTTCCGCCCGACGCCTTGGTGAATTTTCCCATGCGATTCCCCACATCGCGAAAGGGATGGGGTCCAGAATCGAAGTCAAGGTTTCAGCTGGGCGTTTAGATACCGTAGCATGGATTTGGCAATTGCTACACCGATGAACATATTCCATAGCGGCTTGCTGAAGCTTAGGCCAATATAGACCGAGCCTCAAAATTTTGTGTGCCAGGGCCCGACCGCCCATATGAGCACCACAAATTCCTTGAGTACTTCGGCCAGAGCTAATTCCGATCCTTCGGGACCCAAGCATCTCAAAAGGGGTCCAGAATAAGATCTTCTGTATAGCCTTCCGTTCTACATAATAAATCGTGCTGATCGCACCTTGATTAATCTTGCTTCTTTCGGATCTTCTAGCAGTTTATCATCTCTCAGATATTCCACGATCGGATCCATCCAGCATCGTTCTGCTTCAATATAGGATACTTCCTTCTCTCGATAACTTGGGAATGTTATTTCTTCTATGTAGACCGAAGGGTCTAAATTCTTTTCCTTGGCATTGGCTAATCTGGATTGTGAAACCCAGCCCTAACCTTGACCCGGAAATCCTATTGTTTGTAGGTCCGACAACCCGAAGTAAAGCAAGAAGTCAGTTATGGGCCATCCCAATGGAAGACTTGGTGGTTGGCTTAGAATCCATGAGTGTTGATGTCAGTGTTCCATTTATGGAAACTGCACCCTGATGAAGATGGAATTAGTTGATGGACTTGGAGTGCTCTCTGTCAAGGTTCGAAGGCATTTCTACCTACTAGGTAAGTCACTTAATGTGTGTGCGAAACCCCTTTATGTTTGGATTTGATCTGAGCCTTCATTTCCCTGTTTTGGACTTGCTGTCCTGGTTGGTCGACTCATTGGTCGACTGGACCAATCGACCAATGAGATCTGATTTTACTAATTAGGTCTTTGCTTGCTCTATTTAAGTCCAATCTCGAGTCTACTTCGTATTTTCTGCCTCCAAACTCTTTGGAACGTAGCAGAGCCCTCTGCAAGTCATCTCCCTTGCATCCTTGGTGATTATCTTCATGGATCTTCGTCAAAACTCATGCTTTTACACAAAAAGGTATGTGATCATCCTCTTCTATGTTTCATCTTTGATTCTTCATTAATTTTCTTTCCTTTTCTGATTGAGGACAGTAGTAGTGATGTTGTATCTCTGTTGCAACCATCACTATACTCTTTCCCTCTCTTTTCCTAAGGATCTAAAGCTTGGTGGATGATCTTCATCAAGATCATCACTCGCTTTTGAAGGAAAGCTTGTATTCATTCTCTTTCCTTATTTAGATTGATGTTCTTCAGCCTTAGCTCTATTTCTTTTGAGAATCTATGCATGTTATTCATGAATCCTTTGTCATAATAGTAATCCATCATCCTATTGTTCTTGTCCATGATTTTTACTATGAATTCTTCAAGAACCATGATTGATCTAATTATGGTAACTTTTTGTTTCCTAATTTGTAACTTGAAGACTTGATTTGATTAGTGTTTTGGAGTCCTCTATATACTAGTACACTGCCATTGTAGTTTCCCCCTAGTTTAGTACCCTTTTGAACCACCAAATTCGGTTTTATATTCCCAAAACTCTGATTTTGAAGGCCACTGTCTCTGTTGGTCGACTCATTGGTCGACTGAGGCAGTAGACCAATCCAATCGACCAATGAGTACAGCAACCTCATATTTGGTCTATTTTGGATGTTTTGATATCTTTCCTTTTTAATTTCTTTCCTAATATGTTATATACACTTGTTTAGGACTTTCTTCCCAAGTTTAGTCAAGGTCTTACTTGATTCCCTAAGATCCTTTGCGAGTTATATAAGGTAAGGATGGTTATTTCCTTAACTACATAGATTGCATGTTCTAGTTTCTATATTTGAATATCATTGATTTGTTTCCTTAATTAGATTCTTACAATGATATACTAGTGATGCAACTACCTTGATTACAGTAGCATTGCTTGTTTATACTAGATTGATTCATGTATGATTTACTTACCAAATATATGCAAGTTGGATGTTAGTATTGATTTCTTTCCATATAAGAAGTTACCATATATGTGACATGATGGATTTATGTTGTGAATGATTAAGTATGGTTTGGAAAGCGGAGGTGTCCTTTTGACACTTCTGTCCTTGGACAACTACGGGAATATTATGGGATGTTTCCGGAGATGCCCTTTGGACACCTTCCTAAACTGTTCGATGACATACTTAGGGTTGTCTAGTAGTGTTTGGCTAGGATGTCCTATTATGTCAGACCCTAATCAGAGGAGTATTGAGACCGAACGACCCGTGGTAGCAATGGGGATTCATGGGCGCTCAAGACTGGAGACCAACCCGTGAGAGGACATGAATCACATTGTGGGGACCATTTATCGGTAGGGTTGCATATGGATAGACTTGGGCTCACGGGCGCTCAAGACCGGTAACCAACCCCTAAGGGGACATGAGAGCTTCCCGTTTACCATATGTGGATGACCTATAGGGTTGATGAGTCCGTAGTCAAGGACTATGAGGACTCTAGTGTGAAGGATACCGGAAAGGATCGCCAGGGGCGAGGAATGGACGTATCTGGATCTGACTTGATGTAACTAAGTAGGAGACTTGCATTTGGCTAGGCTTTGACCCTAACATGCGCCAGTACATAGACCAATGGTGATGTAAGAGAGTGGTGACTTAACCCCCAACTATGGAATGTCCCGAGGGATGCCGGACCCACTACCAAAAGGCGTTGTATGATGAGACTTTCCTTAAGAAGTACGGTGCTATGACTTAAAGCATGTCTGCCAATAGAGACCAGCACACATAGAGTTAGAATCATATTGCATCATGCTTTTCATATCATATAGCATTTCACTTTGCTTTGAAATCCTGCCATTTATGTTGTTATGGATTAACTGCCTTACTGGGTTTCTTTGAAACTCATTCCTTTTGTACAATGTATTGTTAGATTTCTCTACAGGTTCTGAGTATCATGACTACTCGTATGAAGAAGTGCAAGGAGAAGAGGCATATCTCCAGAAAGGTGATTGCGGTTACGACAATTACATTGAAGATTCCGCGGGTGGTTATGCTGCGTACGATGCTTAGTCCGACCATAGAGTGGAAGCGCCCTTGCGCCATTTTTGAGATTTATACTTATAGAGATGTTGTCTATAAGATTGAGAACAATTTAGTTACTTATTGTACCTGCTATTGGGATTAGTCTTCATTCCTTTTCCTTTTCTTTTAGTAATACTTTTCCGCTGGTTGTAGAGTGGGATTCCGCCTCACTTTACTTATTGATTTAGACATTTTGATTGTCTTTCGTACTCTGATTGTATATGATTTACTCTTTCCTTATTTGGATCTTTTGTTTATCTTTTGCACATTGATTATTTATGTTCATGATTATGTTATTGTCTATGTGGGAGGTTGATTACCTCGATACTTGATCTTCGGGGCATTGGATCACACACTCGGGTATGCCAGGTCGGGTACCGGTTGGGTGGATGTGACATGGATAGCTCATCTGCCATTGTATTTTCTTTCCTTCGGATCTGACATACTTTCAGATTCCTGAATTCCTTCTGCAATGCTTGCACAATCTCTTGATATTTTTGTAATCGGGGTTCTTTAACGCCATACTCCCCTTGTACTTGATTGACAATAAGCTGTGAGTCACTAAAAATAGTTACGTTTGCTATTGCTAATGCTTTTGACAATTGAAGTCCAGCAATTAGGGCCTCGTACTCTGCCTCATTGTTACTCGCTTCGAATGCGAATCTTAATGCATATCGAATAATAAAACCTGTTGGACTCCTCAGAAGAATTCCAGCCCGTGCTCCTTGGTTATCACTTGAACCATCCACGTATACCTCCCAAACGGTTGGAATAGTGGGTTCGGCAATTTCCTCCACCGGTGCAATAGTCTCTACTACGAAATCTGCCAATGCTTGAGCTTTGATTGTCGTTCGTGGCTTAAAGCTTACTTGAAACTCACTGAGTTCGACCGACCAAGCTACCATTCTTCCAAATAAATCAGGTTTACGAAGAACTTTACAAAGGGGAAAAGTAGTAAATACCTCGATTGGATGAGCCTGAAAGTATGGCCGTAGTTTTCTAGCTGCTATCATAAGAGCCAGAGCCTGCTTCTCGATCTAAGAGTACCGCGTCTCTGCGTCAAGTAGTACATGGCTGACATAATAGATTGGCCACTGCTTTTTGTCCTTTTCCCGAACGAGTACCGCACTAAGCGCCAAGGGGGATACTTGCTAAATATAGCTGTAAAATTTCTCCCTTCTCGGGTCGGGACAATAGCGGTGGTCTTCCCGGTGTTTCCTTCGGATCTTCGAAAGCTTTTTGACACTCCTCGGTCCACTTTGCCTCCTTACTGCCCCTCAAATCTTTGAGTGCTTTGAAAAAAAGGTAGGCACTTTTCTCCCGATTGTGAGATAAAACGATTCAACACGGCTACTCTCCCCGTTAAACATTGCACATCCCGAGCAGTCTTGGGGGCTTCGTAATATTCAGCCCTATTCTAACCCCGACCCTAACCCGGATCCACTGTTCTATTTAGGTCCAAAGACCCAAAGCGGTGGTAGAAGAGACTTATGGACCCTTTTGATTGATAATTATGATTCGGAGACCGAGCCCATGGACATTGACGATGATACCCCTTGCTTGAGTACATTGTCGGTGTTTAATAAAAGTCTGCGCATCAAAGAAGATTGATTTAGTTGAAGTACCTAATGACCTCCCGTGCACAATCCGAAGGTATTCCCCAAAACTAGACTTCTTGATTGAATTGTAGAAGAAAACCTCACTCAATTTGACCTTGTATAGCCTTTCAAATCCCTACTTGAAGTTGCTTGAACTATACCTGTTTTTCTGCTGAGAAATATTTTGGTCGATCCTCTTTGGTCGATGCCATCGACCAAAGTTTCCCAGTCAGCCAAGTTAGTGATTCTATGGAATATTCCCTAATCTATTTATACTAGCCTCGTTTTTTGAGCCCTATTGCAATCATTTTCACTCCTGAGAACGTGGGGGGAGCTTCCCAAAGCAACTCCTAGGCATATGTGAAGGATACTCCACCAAAACTCATTGTTAATCATTGATTCTTGTCTCCATCTACAACTACAAGGTATGATTCATCATTCCACTCTCTATTCTACCTTTTTCTATTCTTTTCTATTCCTCTCTTGCTATTGAGACATTGGAGGTGGTGCTGCAACCTTGCAACCATCACTCCAAGTGTCCACTCATGCTTAACCTATGATCTTCTTAGCCATCTATTGATGCTATGCCCCCATCTCAGGCCTAGCATATGTATTCCTTGATTTTCCTCTTAACATCATGCCATTTTGTACAAAATTGAGTTGTATGGTATGCTATGTTCATGTTTATCACTATCATATGATTCCAATCGAATTTCTATAAGTTCCCCTAGCTATTGCATGCTATTTCTATGTCAATGCAATCAATTCCAATTCATGCCATGATGCTTGTCACTTGAACTTGATAGCTCAATTTGGGGCTTTCTATCACATCCTCCCAGCCGGTACCCTAACTGGCATACCCGAGAGTGTGATCCACAACCCCGAAGATCAGGTATCGAGTAATCAACCTCCCACATAAACAATAACATAATCATGAACAATAATAATCGATGTGCAACAGATAAACCAAAGATCCAAATAAAGAAAGAGTAAATCATATATATAATCAGAGTACGAATTATAATCAAAGTGTTTAAATCAATAAAGTAAAGTGAGGCGAAATCCCACTCTACAACCAGCGGAAATGTAGTTCTAAAAGAGAAAAAAAAAAAAACCAGAATGAAATCTAATCCCAATAGCAGGTACAATAGGTAACTAAATTGTTCTCAATCTTATAGACAACATCTCTATAAGTATAAATCTCATAAATGGCACAAGGGCGCTTCCACTCTATGGTCGGACTAAGCATCGTACGGAGCATAACCACCCGCGAAATCTTCAGTAATTGTCGTAACCGCAATCACTTTCCTGGAGATATGCCTCTTCTCCTTGCGCTTCTTCATACGAGCAGTCATGATACTCAGAACCTGTAGAGTAATCTAACAAAACATTGTACAAAAGGAATGAGTTTCAAAGAAACTCGGTAAGGCGATTAAACCATGACAATAGATATAACAGGATTTCAAACAGAGTAAACGCTATATGGTATGAAGCACATGATGCAATATGATTCTAACTCTATGTATCTTTGGTCTCTATTGGCGGACATGCTTTAAGTCATAGCACCGTACTTCTTTAGGAAAGTCTCATTCACTCATCATCAATTGGTAATGGGTCCTTCATCCCTTAGGATATTCCATGGCTGGGGGTATAGGTCACCACTCTCTCACATCACCATTGGTCTAAGTACCGGCGCATGTCAGGGTCAAAGCCTAACAAAATGCAAGTCTCCTACTCAGTTACATCAAGTCAAATCCAGATACGTCCATTCCTCGCCCCTGGCGATCCTTTCCGGTATCCTTCACACTAGAGTCCTCATAGTCCCTGACTACGGACTCATCAATCCTATAGGTCATCCACATATGGTAAACGGGAAGCTCTCACGTCCTCTCACGGGTTGGTTACTGGTCTTAAGCGCCCGTGAGCCCAAGTCTATCCATATGCAACCCTACCTATAAATGGCCTCTTTCGAGTATCCACAATGTGATCTATGTCCTCTCACGGATTGATTACTGATCTTGAGTGCCCATAAATCCCCATTGCTACCACGGGTCATTCGGTCTCAATACCCCTCCGATTAGGGTCTGACATAACAGGACATCCTAGCCAAACACTACTAGACAGTCCTAATATGTCATCCAACAGTTTAGGAAGGTGTCCAAAGGGCATCTCCGGAAACATCCCATTATATTCCCGTAGTAGTCCTAGGACAGAAGTGTCAAAAGGACACCTCTCCTTCCCAAACCATACTTAAGCATACACAAGCATCAATCCATAACATCACATATATGGTAACTTCATATATGGAAAGAAATCAATAATAACATTCAACTTGTATATAACTGGTAAGTAAATCATACATGAGTCAATTTAAGATAAACAAGTAATGGTACTGACATCAAGACAGTACAACAGTAGTATAACATTGTAAGAATCTAATTAAAGAAATAGACTAACAAGATTCAAATATAGAAAATATACAATTTATGTTAATGGAGTAACTATCCTTACCTTTTATAACTTGCAAAGGAATCTTAAGAATTCAAGTAAGATCTTGACAAACTTGAGAAGAAGGTCCTAAACAAGTGTATACAACATATTAGGAAAGATCCCTAAAAGAAAAGATATCAAAACATCCAAAACAGACCAAATGCTGGAGTTGTTGTACTCATTGGTCGATTGGATTGGTCTACTGTCTCAGTCGACCAACAGAGACAGTGGCCTACAAAATCAGAGTTTTAAGAATAAAGAACCGAATTTGGTGGTTCAAAAGGGTACTAAACAAGGGGTAAACTACAATGGTAGTATCCTAACATAAAGAGGACTTCAAAACACTAATCGGATCAAGTTTTCAAGTTACAAATTACGAAATAAAAGTTACCATAATTAGATTAATCATGGTTCTTGAAGAATTCAAAATACAAATCATAGACAAGAACAATAGGAGAATGAATCATTGATTTTGATAAAGATATCATGGAAGGCATACATAGATCTTCAAGAAAATAGATCTAAGAACATGAATCTAAATAAGGAAACAAAACTTACCATAGATGTATCGGTCATGATTCTTGAAGAAAGCATGGTATGATAGGGGAGAAACAACTAGAGATTGATAGATCATGGATCATGTAAGGAAAACACAGCGATTGACTACTAATATGATCAGTAAAATAGATCTAAGAAGATCAGAATTTAAATCAAAGACGAACGAAGACAAGATCATGATTTAGATCATGATTCCTTCAAAAGCTTGCAATGATCATGATTACGGACATTGCTTTAGCCATTAATCCTTAGGAAGATCATGAGAGATAAGTTCAGAGATGTTTGCAACAGAGAATGCAGCATCTCCTCTACTGTCTCAACTCAAAAAGGAAAGAAAACAAGGATGAAGAAGAAGAAGAGAGTGTAAACATACCTTTTTGTGTAAGAACACGAGTTTTGACGAAGATCCGTCAAGATAAACACCAAGAACGCAAGGGAGATGACTTGCAGAGGTCTTTGGTTCGTTCCAAAGAGTTTGGAGGTAGGAAATATGAAGTAGACTCGAGATTGGACTTAAATAGAGCAAGCAAAACCTAATTAGCAAATACAGAACCCATTGGTCGACTGGTCCAGTCGACCAATGAGTCGACCAATCAGTTCAGCAAGTTCAAAACAGGGAATTGAAGGCTCAGATCAAATTCAAACATAAAGGGGTTTTGCACACACACCAAGTGACTTACCTAATAGGTAGAAATGCCTTCGAACCATGATAGAGAACACTCCAAGTCCATCAACTAATCCGATCTTCATCAAGATTCAGTTTCCATAAATAGACCATTGTCATCAACACTCATGGATTCAAAGCCAGACACCAAGTCTTCCACTGGGATGGCCCAAAGCTGACTTCTTGCTTTACTTGAATTGTCGGACCTACAAACAACGAGGGTTTTCCGGGTCAAGGTTAGGGATGGGTTTCACACTTTCTATTTAGACCCTTAGATTATTTTAAATTCTTGATCTGTAGTGTCCTCATATTGTTCTAAAGCATTCCTCCAAGTTCCGGATTGATCCAAACCCTGGAAAACCAATTTCGGATCAAAACCCCCAAAATCCACTATTCTGTCCCGAAGAAGTTTTGGTCGATCCTCTCATTGACCATTGACCAAAGTTGTTGCTAACAGCAACCTTAGCCAGTTTTGACCCGATTAACATCCGATCTTCCCGATTTCTTCTCTAACTCATTATTGATGTTTGTTTAGGGTCTTAACAATTCTTTTGGACCATTTCTTGGTATCCTCAATTCATCATCAACTCAATCTAAGGTAAGGATGGTTATCTCCATAAACTTATAGGCCATCAACTTATGAATTGTGCCCATGCTTAAGGAATAGAATCTCTTGATTGCTTTTAATTATTATAAGATTGTTATACATGTGTTAGGACAGTAGTATCGCAATTCATAAACTCTTGTCATGTTAAATTATTATTCTTGATTATTTATGTCTATGATGATTCATTTCAATATCAAGATTTAACTTTTATTATGAAAATGTATTGGATGCATGAGAAGTGATGAACTTGAATATGTGTTTGCCTACATATAACCTGGGATTGGGGAGTGTCCTATTGACACTTCTGTCCTTGGGCACCGGAGGGAATAGTATGGGATGTTCTCCAAAGGTGCCTATCGACACTTTCCCGGGTTATTGGATGACATACATAGGATTGTCTAGTTGGGTGGCTAGGATTGTCCTTGTCGTGTCAGACCTAAATCGGAAGGGCATTGAGACCGAACGAACCGTGGTAGTGTATGGTTTGATGGGCGCTCTAGGCCCGTAACCAATCCGGTAGGGGACATAATGCTACGGATACCCGAAAGGGGCCATTTATTGGTAGGGTTGCAAATAGCTAGACTTGGGCTCACAGTGCTCAAGATCGGTAACCAATCCGTGAGAGGACGTAAGAGCTTTCTGTTTACTATTTGTGGATGACCAATAGGGTTGATGAGTCCGTAATCTGGGATTACGCTGACTCTAGTGTGAAGGATACCGGAAAGGATCGCCAGGGGCGAGGAATGGACGTATCTGGATCGACTTGATACGACTGAGTAGATGACTTGCATTGGGCTAGGTTTTCTGTGACATGCGCCGGTACTTATACCAAACGGTGATGTGAGAGAGCGGAGACCGATTTCCCTACCATGGTTTTTAGATGACTTTACCCAATTACCACGGCATTCCCAAGATACAGAACAGGTTGAGGGAGAGTGATTGGCAACCCAAAGAAGTACGGTGCTATGACTTAAAGCATGTCTACCCTAGAGACTAGCATTCATAGAGTTAGAATCATATCTGCATCATATGTTTCATCTCACATTGCATTATGTTATGTTTTGTATATCTATGATTTTAATTATGGAATAACTACCTTGCTGAGTTCTTCGAACTCATTCCTTTTTTACAAATGTTTTTAGATTATCCTACAGGTACCGAAGATTATGATGGCACCTTCTTCGAGACAGACTTTGATCCCGCATGTCACATCCCCCAGCCGGTACCCTATCTGGATTACCCGGGAAGTGATCCACAACCCAAAAGATCAAGTTTAGGAACGATCATATCCATTTAGCACAATAACATAATTAAAAGCATGAACAAATCATTGTATTCTAATAAGTTAATAATAAAATTCAAGAAAAGATCTCAGAATGATCACTAAGAATATCAGAGTGCGAATTAACAAGATACCAAATCAAAAGACAACTATAGAGTATAGCGGAAATATACTCCACAAACATATGCGGAAGGCGGATCGAAATCTAAGTAAAGCTCTAATCTAATACAAGTAAAGTAAAAGATAAGTCTAGAAGAAACAAGAGAAATCTAATCCACATCTTGATCGACTCTTCTTCATCTTCTTCATCTTGCGCTTCCTCATACGTACCGTCATAGTATTCCAAACCTGAAAAGAAGTCTAACAAAAGATATGGTACAAAAGGAGTGAGTTTCGAAAGAAACCCAGTAAGGCAGTTAAATCCATAATAACATAAATGGCAGGATTTCAAAACAAACATAAAGGCAATATGGTATGAGACAAACAATAAATGTATGAATCTAACTCTATGTATGCTGGTCTCTATTGGCAGACATGCTTTAAGTCATAGCACCATACTTCTTTGGGTAGGTCAATCACACAACGCCATTTGGTAGTGGGTCCGGCATCCCTCGGGACATTCCATGGCTGGGGTTTAAGTCACCGCTCTCTCACATCACCATTTGGTATAAGTATTGGCGCATGTCAGGGTTAAGCCTAGCCAAATGCAAGTCTTCTACTTAGTTACATCAAGTTAGATCCAAATACGTCCATTCCTCGCCCCTGGCGATCCTTTCCGGTATCCTTCACACTAGAGTCCTCATAGTCCCTGACTACGGACTCATCAACCCTATTGGTCATCCACATATGGTAAACGGGAAGCTCTCACGTCCTCTCACGGGTTGGTTACCGGTCTTAAGCGCCCGTGAGCCCAAGTTTATCCATATGCAACCCTACCAATAAATGGCCCCCACAATGTGATTCCTGTCCTCTCACGGGTTGGTTACCGGTCTTGAGCGCCCATGAATCCCCATTGCTACCACGGGTCGTTCGGTCTCAATACCCTTCCGAATCGGGTCTGATATAACGGGGTATTCCTAGCCAAACACTGCTAGACAGCCCTAGGTATGAAAATCAATAATTCAGGAAGGTGTCAATGGGCATCTTCGGAGAACATCCCATACTATTCCCTTCGATGTCCAAGGACAGAAGTGTCAAAAGGACACCTCTCCTTCCCGAACCATACTTAATCAATCACAATCACAAATCAATCATATCATGTACATTTACAGTATATAGAAAATATACCATAATAAGATCCATCTCATATACAGTTAACAATTAAAGACATTCATAAACTAAAGAAAGCAAGTAAATAATACAACTGTAATTGAAGTAAATACAGCAGTAATATATTCATAAAAGAATCTAATTATGGTAACAAATCCGAAAGATTCTAATATAGAAACTAAAATCACACAATCTATGCTATTATAGAAGTAACCATCCTTACCTTATGTAACTTGAAGAGAATCTCCAAGGATCAAGGAAGATCTTCCTAAACTTGGCAAGAAAGTCCTAAACAAGTATACATATTATATTAGGAAAGAAACCTAGAAGGTAAGAGATCAAATCATCCAAAATAGACCAAATATGAGGTTCTTGTCCTCATTGGTCGATTGACTTGGTCTCTTCGCCTCGGTCGACCAATGAGTCGACCAATAGAGGCAAGTGGCCTTCAAAATCGAGTTTTTAGAATATAGAACCGAATTTGGTGGTTCAAAAGGGTACCAAACAAGGGGGAAACTACTATGACAGTATCCTAGTATATAGAGGACTTCAAAACACTAATCAAATTAAGTCTTCAAGTTACAAATTAGGAAACAAAAGTTACCATAATTAGATCAATCATGGTTTTTGAAGAATTCATAGTAAAAATCATGGACAAGAACGATAGGATGATGGATCATAGGTTGTGATAAAGAAATCATGAAAAGCATGCATAGATCTTCAAGAAAAATATATCTAAGACTGAAGAACATGAATCTAAATAAGGAAACAAAACTTACCATAAATGTATCAGTCATGGTTCTTGGAGAAAGCATGGTATGATCAAGAAGAAAGAACTAGAGATTGATAGGTTACAACTCTTGTAAAGAAAACACAGCGATTGACTACTAATATGATCAATAAAACAAATCTAAGAAGAGCAGAATTTGAATCAAAAGATAAACAGCAAGGTTGGACTTAAATAGAGCAAGAAAGACCTAAATCTGGAAAACAAATCTCATTGGTTGATCGGATTGGTCTACTGGCTCCAGTCGACCAATGGAGACAGCAAGGTACATAATGCACTGTTTTGGTCATAACTTCTTCGTTTGAAGTCCGATTGATCCGAAATTCGAAAGGGAACTTCACACAAACATAATAAGACTATCTAGCATGAATTGGGCATCATCCATTGTCCAAAAATCAGTACTTTATAATTTGGAACATGAGTTTCTAAATTGGAAACAACATGGTTTTCATAGCAAACTCACCATGGATTCAAGGGAAGAATTAGCGAGAACAAGGCTTCACTCAAATGGAATATCAAGAACATATCAGAGGCAAGAATAACTAAATAGAAAATCAAAAGAATACTAATCCTAGAATGAGAGGAATCAAAAATAGAAACTTACTAGAATGCTTATATCAATGGTCAACATAGAAGGCTAAAATGGCTAGAAAGAAAGGGGAATTGATTCAAGGAGATGAAATACATTGGAACAGCAACAAAGGCTAAGATCAAGCATGATAAACATTAATTAGAATAGAAGCTACAGTAGAATGGTCATGCTGTCCAAAATTCAATCAAAATCAATGAAGAATTGAGGAGATTCACCATGTGGTTTCAAGGAATGCATAGAGTGATTGGGGGTTCGATCTCGAGACATAAGGAGATTAGAGAATAGGTAGTTACGGTAGTGTAACACCTTCTCCACAATCAAAACATCAAGATAGAATAGTAAGAAGAAGAAAAGAGAGAATAAGGAGATAGAACATTGAAATCAAGGTCCAACTTCAAGGTGTAACATTAAACTAACATTTCTTCACCCGAAACAGATAGGATGTCCTAACAAAGTTTGGGCTGGATTTCACATTCTCCCCCCCTTAAAATAATTTCGTCCTCGAAATTGGGAGAGTACCTGGCTTCCAAGGAGATGGAGATACATTGCTTTTATCTTGACTCTCTTCTCTCAAAGTCATCGGAAACAAATAACAATAAGTCTTTTGTAAGAAAACAAGGAATAAATCTAACATGCTTTGAAATCAAATCGAAAGTATGATCATGGCACGATGAAGATTTCACAAGGATCATGGCGAAGAAGAATATGAAGATCATAAAACCCTAAGAATGAAAGGATCACTACAAGAAAAAGTGGCAATTGCCACGGAAAAAAGATACCGTGGCAAAAGGTCACATATTGTCACGGGAGTAAAGGAACCGTAATATTTAAGGGATTATATGCCACGGAAAAACAATTCCGTGGCAAAAACTCAGTATATACCACCCTTAAAAATCCTCCGTGACAATTGTATATAACAACTACACTATTTGCCACAGTAATTTATTACCGTGGCAACAACTTCATATATACCACTGTGCAAACATACCATAATAATAAATTAACTAAATACTACGGTAATTACCGTAACAAATAGATTGACTAAATGCTACGGTAATTACCGTAGCAAATAGTCAATTTCAAAGTTTTGCAAAAATGGTAGAATACTTAAATCATTTGCCACGGTAGCATATTACCGTGGGAAATAGATTGACTAAATCCAATTATAATAAGGCTTAAACCATTTGCCACGGTAGTATATAACCGTGGTAAATATATTTACTAAATCGAAAATTGGTTATAATACTTAAACCATTCGCGGTAGGCTTTGGATATAATTCAATTTGCCACGGTTATATTACCATGGCAAATATATTCACTGAATTGTGTGAAAAACACTTTGGTTATATATATAATACTTTTATCAAATATATATATATATATATATATAAATAATACTTAAACCATTTACCACGGTAGTAAATTACCGTGGCAAATAGATTCAGTAAATCGATTTTTAATGGATTAATATATACAATGGACATAACTTCTCGTAATAATAGATTAATATATAAAACTTTATGGTGGACACATGCTTAAATGCTACGGTAATAACCGTGGCGTATAGATAGACAAAATGCCACGGTAATATGTTACCATTGCAAAAGTTTAGTATATACAACGTTGTTTATACCACTGACACTTCTTGTCTTACTCACTTAGTCTACATGCTACGGTAAACTACCGTAGCGTATAAGTCTGGCGGTAATATTACATCATCTATTTGCTACGGGAGGTGATTACCGTGGCAAATAGATATAGGAAAGATTATTTTAGGCGCCTTCCACTTATTCTCGCGCGAAGCTGATAAAACAGGATTTCTTTGATATTTCGTCGGTGATTGCAGTGGAGAACCAGCGCACGGAGCTGAGAAGCTTAGGTTGTGGTGCTCGATTGTCTTCCCGTCGGTGATTGCAGCGCTTAGTCCTTCATTTCAACCCTTGAGTTGCCGATGAGGTTTAAAAGGATCTCATGAATTCTGTTTCAAGCTAAATTTGATGAACTGAGAGGCTTGCCATTTTCTTTTCCCTCATTGCTAGGGTAAGGTTTGCTGATCATAAGACCTTGTACATTTTCGAATCATTGGCTCTTAGTTATTATTCTGAAATCTCCAAAAATTTTGAGACGAATCTCACAAAGGGTCTCTATTATTCTGAAATCTATGTCTCTCTCAAGTAACCTCTTACTATATTTTCATTTGACATACCTGCAACTAACTAGATTTTTTCAAAAAAGGTAAAAAGGGATTCGGTTTTAATCAATAATGGATCTAGTGGCTTCTTCTGCAAGTGGTTTTAACATTTAATGTGGTCATTATTGATTCCTTTAAGATTTTCAGGTAGCGAAGAGATACAGAGAGATGAAAAGAATCTCTCCATAAATTTTGAGAAGAATCTCATGAGTGTCTCTATTATCCTGAAATCTGTGTCTCTCTCGAGTGCAAATGTCAATAGAAGTTCTAATATTTGAGATTGACGTGGTTTAGAAGATACTGTACAAGTAATTGGTTAACCCTAAAAAGGTATACTAGCAGTGAATCAGTGTCTATAATTTTCTACTGTGATGTTGCTTTAACTTGGCTTTGATTCTAGCTCTTGGTCCTCGTTTGAAGAATAGTTTGAATGTAGCTAAGTTAATTTGAAATCAGTAGAGGTAGTCAATCTGACTTAGCACCATTAGTTTTCACACTTGTATCCTAAATCTCTTGATTCACCATTAATGAAAACATTTTTTGAGTTATCCATGGTGGTTCACTCAGAAATTTTTTAACTATTAACTAAGAGCCAATGATTCGGCGATGGTAATGGATTTCAATTTTAATCTGATGTGGTTCCATATTTCGAATTTCAAGTGTCACAGTAGGTACAAGTGCTCAGGACTATGTAGATGCCTTTGAGAAGCTTCTAAGATTGAATTTGCCTGGGAAGCAGGTGGATATTTCTTCTTATTTTTCAGTTTTTTTACACTCCTTTTTTGTTTATTTTTTGTCTCATTATTCTTATGCCACTTTCATCTTCTAATGCACCATGAGTGCAGGATAGGGAGATCATGCGAGTCCTTGTAGAGTGCTGTTTGCAAGAGAAGGATTTCAACAAGTATTACAGAGAACCATAAGTTCACCTTACAGGTACACTACCCTCTCATTAATTAGTAAGACTAACATTACATCATCGTTCAATGGACAAAAGTGTGGTTTAGGTGAATCAGGGGTGTTTTGGCCTGGTAGGTGTTGTATAGGCAACTGAAGATATTGTTAACTTCAAATTTTATGTCTTGGAGTTTATAATTCTGACTTGTTTTCTAGCAGTTCAAATGTCACTTTTACTAACCATTCTTTTAGAGGTAAAAAATTCATTTATAATATTTATGTTTTGTTCAAACACCACTAACATGATGCTTTATTGTGTGCTTCTTTCTATTGTTGCCTTTTTATTTTTTTCTTGTTGAAAAGTCTAATAGAAAATGGTTATGTGGGTTGTGCTCAGAAACTGTGAGAAAAGTCTGTAAAATCTTAATCAACTTAGAAAATAATTTTCTGAAAGTAACTTCCAAGGAAATCAAATTTCTGTCTTGTAATCTAAATTTTCTTTTAGTGAAAAGCCTATCTATTACTCAATAAACTTTTATATGTAGCCACAAAGAGGGAATGATCAAGTGCCTCTAAGTCCCCATATTAGGCAATTCACATCAAATGCAAGCTCATAGACTGTTGTTTGTTGTTATATGAAGGGGAAGATGAATACTCAACATACAGAGAGTCCTGATACATCATTGTTCACAAGATGTGTACCCATTCCTTGGTGAATTTCAGAGTTAAAACTGCCTTTAATAACAATAAATGCGTAGATTAATTGTCTAAAGATGATGAGGTAGTTTTAACTTTTACTTTTCTTTTTCCCTCAAGTTTATTAACGCTCTTTTATTTGACCAGTTACGTGTGAAAACTATGGATAGGAGTTGGATTCAAAGATCAAAGGACCCATCCTTTCGATTGTCTACACTATACGGGCAAGAAGTTGAGAAATTTTTGGACAATGCATTTTCTAATGCAGCTTGTGGGGATCAAATCGTATGCCCATGTATAAAGTGCATAAATCAGCTTTGGGGAAATAGGACTGAAGTGACTGAACATCTAGTCTGTGATGGATTTTTGAGGAATTATACAATTTGGCAACACCATGGAGAAGCATCATTTTCCACACACCTCTACCCGAAACTCCAATGGAATTTGAGGTAACCAATATCTCTGATACACATAACATGGTAAATGAAATGTTGGGAGGAAATGTAGACAAAGAGATTGAGGACGACAGTAGAAGATTGAATGCAAATAGGTCAAGCACAGAAATAGAGAAATATGAACGACTGATGAAAGATGCAAGTTTACCGTTGTATTCGGGAAATAAAAAGTTCACAAAATTATCTTTCATTCTTCAGCTTTATCATATTAAATGCCTCTGTAAGTTGAACGACAAGGCATTGTCAATGTTGCTTGACTTATTGAAAGAGGCATTTCCTGAGCCGAACACATTACCAAAGTCTTTGTATGAGACCAAGAAGATCATCAAAGATTTGGGCCTCAATTATAACAAGATTGATGCATGCACCAACGATTGTATGTTATATCGGAATGAGGCAGCCAATGCCACATCTTGTTACAAATGTGGTGCATCAAGGTATGAATCGATTGAGAAGAAAATCCCAGTCAAGGTATTACGTCATTTCCCTTTGATCCCAAGATTCCAAAGGTTATACATGTCATCTAAGATCTCAAGTGATATGAGATGGCATCATGAACAACGTGTGGACGACAATAAGTTACGACACCCTGCTGACTCTAAAGCATGGAAGGACTTTGATAGGTTATATCCTGATTTTGGTAAGGAACCCCGTAATATTAGGCTTGGGCTTGCAAGTGATGGATTTAATCCATTTAAGAGGATTAGCTCAAAGCATAGTACATGGCCAGTCGTCTTGATTCCTTACAACTTGCCACCATGGATGTGTATGAAGACGCCTAACATGATTCTTACATTGCTTATTCCTGGACGAAGACAGCCCGGGAATGATATAGACATATATTTACAACCGTTGATTGATGAGTTGAAAATATTGTGGGACAGTGGTGTTGAAACTTATGACGCATACAAGAAGGAAATGTTTAGGATGTGTGCATGTTTGTTATGGACTATTAATGATTTTCCAGCATACGCGAATCTCTCAGGTTGGAGCACGAAAGGTGCTTTGGCTTGTCCATGCTGCAACAAGTATACATCCTCACGTTGGCTAAAATTTGGAAGGAAGCAGTGTTACTTAGGCCATCGTCGTTTCCTTCCTCATGATCACAAATTTCGTCGTGACAAAAGAAGCTTTGATGGTCATGAAGAACATAGAGTGCAACCAAAGATACCTTCTGGGTTTGATGCGTTGGAACAACTATGGGGTGCTCAGTTTCCCCCATTCGGGAAGGATAAGATTGAGAATAATGGGAGGAAAAGAAGAAAAGATAAGAATAAGTTTGAACTCCCTCTTAATTGGAAGAAAAAGAGTATATTCTTTGATTTGCCATATTGGAAAGATAACATTATTCGTCACAATTTGGATGTTATGCATATTGAGAAGAATGTTTGTGATAGCATAATGTACACATTGTTGGGTACAAAAGACAAGACGAAAGATCACCTGAATGCACGTTTAGATTTAAAAGATATGAATATTCGTGTTGATCTCCATCCAAAGAATATTGAAGGCAGGAATAAAGTCATTTTACCTCCAGCGTGTTATTCATTGTCTAATGGGGACAAGGAGATGTTTTGCACAATATTGAGTGGTATCAAGGTTCCAGACGGCTATGCTGGTAATATCTCACGCAATGTGCAAGTCAAGGAAAAGATAATATCAGATTTGAAGAGCCATGATTGTCATATTATGATGCAACAACTTCTTCCAGTCGCCTTGCGTAGTGTTTTGCCTAATAATATTGGTAAAATATTGATCGAGTTATGTGAGTTCTTTCGGGATTTATGTAGTAAGGTTAGTTCTGAGGAGGATTTCAAAATGCTTGACCAAAGAGCTGCTATGTTGATGTGTAACCTTGAAAGGTACTTACCACCGGGATTTTTTGATATAATGGTGCATTTGGTCATTCATTTAGCTCAAGAGGCAAGTGTGGCTGGTCCAGTACATTATCGTTGGATGTATCCAATAGAAAGGTTAGTTTTTAAGAGGTCATTTAAATGATGCACCTTGTTAATATTATATGACTATTATTGTTAAAATTCATCTTAAACATGACTTCATGTAGGTTCCTCAAGCGATTGAAAGATTATGTTCGCAATAATAGTCGGCCAGAAGGCTCGATAGCAGAAGGATATATTGCAGAAGAGTGTTTACTAATTTGTTCTAGATACTTTGAAGGAGTTGAAACAATATTGAATCGGCCAAATAGAAATTATGTTACATTGGACATAGAAGACCTAAATTCAATATTTTCTAACATGGGTCGACCGCTTGGGAAGTGTGAACTATTACGTCTTGAAATGAAAGAAAGGAATCAAGCACATCGATGCGTGCTAGTCAATTACAAAGGAATAGATGAATACCAACAATAAGTATGGACAACATGATACATCTTCATTATTCAAATTTGATAATTTATATCAAAGCGTAATTGATTGATATTTTTTGGGATAACTCTTTTTTAGATTCCATATAAAGGAGATTAAAAGGCACTTAGGTCGTGGTGCTCGTCCTAAAAAGGTTATGAATTTGCATGATAGGGACTTCCCAAAATGGTTCAATGAGTATGTAAGTGTAACTATTCTCATAATTTACTTTATACAAATCTGCTTAGAAACTTTTCAATCTTATTTATACCAATATTGTATTTCCAGATCTTTGAAACTCCGCCAAGATGGGATTCCGATGCCTGAAGAAGTCATATGTCTAGCTAGAGGTCCAAACTCTGAGGCAAGAAGTTACATGAGATACATTGTTAATGGGATCAGGTTTCATAGTAAAGTGTATGAGGTCACCAAGAAAACTCAAAATAGTGGGGTCATGATAATCGCATTGACTAATAGCTTTTCAAGTCTAAAGGACAAGCATCCTATTGAGGGGCCGGTCACTTATTACGGCATTTTGAATCAAGTAATAGAAGTGGAATATTCTGCAGATCTCAAAGTAACATTATTTAAGTGTGATTGGGCTCATCCAGAGAGCGGAGTGCGAGAAAGATGAACTTGGGTTTACACTTGTAAATTTTAATCACTTGAAATATAGTGGACAAAATATAAATGATGAGCCATATGTCCTTGCTTCAAAAGTAGAGCAGGTGTTTTATGTGTTGGATCCTCGAAAGTCTGGTTGGCATGTTGTTGTACTGGTTGGCATGTTGTTGTAACTACCAAGATTAGGGATACATATGACTTGTTAGGAGAGGAAAGTGATGCTCCAAATCAAGCATGCACATCGACTTCAATACAACAAAGGCATAGTAGGCAACTATTAGAGCAAGAAGGTGAAACTGATTTTGGGTGGACTAGGATTGATATAGAAGGGATGATTGTTGAAACGCCCATCAAACCAAATAATGAAATTGCAAGTTCTGAATCTTCTGATAATGATTATATGAGCTGACTTTGCAGGTAAGGATCCAACCAAGAGTTGTATAAATGCTTATGTTCTAGAATTGCAGTTTCCTCTTTTGGCTTTTGATTCATTTTTTTTAATAGTTGTATTGACTTTGAGTTTCCTCTTTATGATCTCAAGTAATAGTGAAGTGTTTGGTTGAATTTAATAATTGAGGCGAGTATGGTCTTTTATTTTTGTAATGAAAGACTTCATCTATGAATCTAGCCTGAATGCATGACTCCACTCAAGTTGTGAAGAATTACATTGATCTCTTATTTTTGGTGCTCTTCGCTATGGTCACTCTCTTTACTTCCAACCTTCTATCTCATTGCTACAGGTGTGGAGATCCATCTACTGGAAAAAGAAATTACAACTACATGGATGCTGTCAAAGCCAACTTAGGTAAACTTTTCAACCCAGATTTAGAAACTTACTTTTCAGAAGAACTTGTTTGTTTTAATTTTAAAAATTCTTTAACTACAGGGGGAAGAAGAGTGGCAATTTGTGGAACAATTCAATATTTGAATATGTTTGAGGTTGCCATAGGTTACACAATTGCTGCCTCAATAAGCATGATATGAGTTATAATTAAACATAATTAGTTTTTATACATCACTGTAAAAATTGTCATGTATTTATCCTACGTCACTACCATATGTTTGTCAAAGTTGGCATGTTTTAATCCACAGATCAGTAAATATACCTAGTTTGGAGAAAGAAAAAAATATGGGGAAGAGCATATGAATTTTGCTTTCATAGTTTCTTTTCCTCGGATGGGCGGTTTGAAGTGTTATAATGTTCTGTATTATATTTTTAGATTGTTTCAACCTCCGGCTTGCATTTGGACAGAGGTCCCCCTTAGATGATGCTTCTAGATTGATCTGATCTTAAGTTCTAATCATAAATATCTCTTGTGTGTGGTTCATATACCAATGTTTTGATCTTGGAGGCTCCTTGGAATGATTTCATTTTCTTGTCATAATCACTGTATGTTTTGCTTTTCTGGTATTTTTGTTTTCAGTAATTTAATTACATCTCAGAACACATGGTTATGTAGTAAATAGTTAACACTTAACCTGGGTGCATGAGAAAGGTAGATATTACTAGGGCCTCATTTTGTTTTATACTACTTTGCTGGATCCATTTTGAGATGAAACAAAATTCTATGAGAACAAAATCTGGAAACCATATTACTGAATTGCAAGTACAGTATTTGGAATGCTATATACTAGTTTTTATATCTCACCTTAATGCTATACACTTACTGCCATGCATGAATTAATGTGTATTCCACCATAGATTAATTATGAATGAAACTCAATTTTGCAGAGAATGGGAACTTCAGAGGGAGCTTAACTGGTGTTAGCATAGAAGCTGATATAACACCCATGAAAAAGATGTGGCGAAGTGTTCAAGCTCTTGGAGCTGTTGCCTTTGCTTATTCTATCTTTCTCTGTTATCCAAATCTTCTTACAGGCTTTGGATACTTCAGTGCTTATTGGATTTTTGATATTGCCAATGTTGCAATTGTGGTTCATCTGATTGGGGCATACCAGGTGATTAACTAAAGTCCCTATAAGCCTTCACATCTGTCAAACACAGCAAATCACACCACTAAACATTAATTTTGCAGGTTTTTTGTCAACCGCTGTTTGCATTTGTGGAGAATGAAGAGAGAGAGACTTGTGTATTATTGGATACAGAAAGACTTGGGAAAGACACGGCAGAAAAGAGGATCGTGGGTCATTCGTGGCAATATCATTTGGGACAACAACGGCATCTTCTTGGCTGTGCAGGCCATTTCCTGCTATAGCTCTTCAGCTCTTGCTGTACATGGAACTTGAAGCAATCAGGAATGGAATGCTATTGACTCTACAGCTCAACATTGATAATTTACTTGTGTCATCAGATTGCAAAGTTGCAATCTTGGCTCTTCTCAGCCCATAGATTGGTTAAGCTTGGGCTTATTACAGGAGATTAGAAAGTAATCTTAATCTTTTCAGCATTTGGTTTTTAGGCATGTAAATAGCTAGAATGGATATTTAGATCGGTTGGGTTCATGGCCATTGACAGTTTACTTCCCAATTGAGATGTTTATTGCGGAGAAGAAGATAGGAAGATGGACAAGTAGATGGCTTGGACTCCAGCTACTCAATGTTTCTTGTCTCTCTATCACTGTAGTTGCTGCTTGTGGTTCTGTTGCAGGAGTTCTTACTGATCTCAAAACATATAAAGTGTTTGGGTCTAATTGATTATTGATGGAAAGAGTTACCATTTTAAATACATCGATTAGTTTTACACATATGGCTAAGCAATGGTATTTCTGTACATGTACTGCTATAGTGCTGTACTAAAATAAAAATTAAAAAAAAAAAAAAAAACTTATTTGTGACGGTAGGAAATTTCCATAGCAAAAAACAAAAGTGTGGCAGAGCAAACTATTTGCTACGGAAATCAGGGACCGTAGCATATGATGAAGTATTTGTTACGGTGCTTACCGTAGCATATAACTAATTATTTGTCACGGTAGATACCGTAGCAATTACCAAAGTATTTGCTACGGTAACAAATTACCGTAGCAAAAGATAGTAGAACCGACGTCACCCAATTTCCGTCGTAAACGTTTACGACGGCTCTCTAACCGACGGAAACTTACCGTCGGGTAAATTCTTTTGCTACGGTTGCAGGGCTTTTGCCACGGTAATTTTCCGTGGCAAAAGCCCTTATTTCTTGTAGTGGATATTTGTAGAAGAGATGGTTGCAAGAATGTGGTCTTTTCTTTTAAATTCAAATAAAAAAAATAAATCATAGCAGCAGTAGATCAATACAACACAAGAGAGATTACAATCTTTGATTGAATAATAGGAGATGAAAAGCTTGAAGTCTTGAAACAATTAGAAAGACTAACAAATCATGAAGATCACACTTGATTTCCCTTCGAAATCATCATGTGGAGAAATTACAAGGTTATAGAGTGTATGGAGATCCAATCTAGAACAACAAGGATAGAAGGATCAATCATGGGAATGATTTAAGGTCATCCTCCTATCAAAGGGAATGTAAGGCACAAGAAGAAATCGTGGAGAGAATAGATCAGCTTTGGGGTAAAGCTTCTACAAACGAAACTAGGCAATTCGTACAACAGAGAATAAATCGAACAATGCATATGGTATGCATATGGTATGTATGTATTTGGTACAATAGCAAGGTTAGGGTTAGGTGGGATCTCACAATCTCCCCCCTTAAAAAAATTCCGTCCTCGAAATTGAAAGCATACTTGGGCTTCCACTAAGATGAGGAAACTTCTTCGGGGGTGTGATTCTTCCACCAAAACTTTACCGGGGGGATGGAAGGTACAATGAACAATAGATCTAATAGGTAAAGAACATGGGAGTCTTGGCTGACTTTTTAAACAGCTAAGAGGAACTCAAAACAATACTGACAAGCACTTCTAATCAAGACTAGTCAAACTCATATGGTAAGAATAAATCAAAACAATGCATATGGCCTATATGCAATGCATCAGTAAGGATTAAATCAAGCAACGCATATGATATGTATGTAATGCACAAGTAAAAATGCATGTGGTATTCATACAATGCGCAAGAAAAAGATAAATCAAAGCGATTTGCATATGGTATTTATATAATGCATAAGTAAGGAATAGATCAATAGCAGAAGTTAAAGGATAAGAGCAACGTACCGGTTACGAGATCTTGGTTTGGTTCTATCTCGCTTCCAACTATACTACACACTTTACAGGCAAAAGGGGCTTGAACTAACCTTGTAGCTAAAGCGGCTCGACGACTTAGTTTATGAGGGCGAGAGACGGGCAAAATGTCCTATTTGACAACGGTAAAAATAGGTAATCTCTTCATGTCCTACAAGTTGCACGGCTCTAGAGGTCTTTGATTCATTGGCCTTGGGTCTGCGGCAATTTGATTGAGGTTTGCATTCCCAACACCTTGTCCCACGGTCCGGGGCTGATAAGTCGAGGTGGAATACGGTGCGGGCCTAGTGAACTTTCCGTCGGTCCTTTTAACATAGCTAGAACTTCTCTTTGGGTAGGGACTTCTGGTGACCAAACCTCTTTCTTCCAACATCGAGCACGATGGCGAGATTAGGGTTTGTCCGGGCAGCAACACGGGTCTCATTGTGCATGGCCAAAATCCCGTCAAGATTCGGTTGAGCTGTGCACTCTGCTGTTGCAACATATCACCCATAAGATTAATGATTTCTTGGTAGTTGACCACTGGAGGAGCACCGGATGGGTTACCGTTCGCTTGACCTACCAGAGGGTTACCGGGCTTCAACACCGCCAGGAGGACACTCCAGCTCTAGGAACAACTCTCTTTCCATTCCGACTTGAGGAAGCACCACGAGTTCCTTCTTCCGGTCATTTCGACAAACCAATTGAAAGTCAAAAATCTACGAGAATATGTCCAAATTCAAAATCACACTTCCAACATGTCAAATATACTTGATTTCAACTGCACATGCCATTAAATATCCAAACAATGCATCAAACTCAATATTTTCCAAAGCGCCAAAACAGCAAAATTTGCCCCGCTTGAAAAACAGCCTTAAAGGGACCACTTTCTCTATTTCAATCCCATTTCAAACACTTCCAACTTCAAGTTTGGCTCAGGGGAAAAGGTTATCTAGGGCTCCTAAGGTTCCAAGATTCTGAAGAGGCTTCAACAACAACTTACAACCTTCATCGATCAACAACACAAGTAAGACCTTCTCTTTCTTCTCTTTTCCTTCAAACTTCATTTACCAATGGTATGTTTTTCTTCAAAACTAAGAAATACATGAGGCTAAAGGTTAGGATAGTGCCTAGGGATGTTTAGAAACATGTTCCCATCATTTTCCAAACAAAACCAAACTTCAACCAAAAAGATTTCCCACACTTTGGTTCAAAAACACTATTCACTTTACCAAATCCCTACTTTACAAACACTTGTCCCATTTTCAAACCAAATTGAATTTTAACACCAAATCAATTCTCACAAGACTGATTTACTATGGGGAAGATGCTTCCACTCTCCGTTCGGTCAAAATCCAACTTTCCAAAAATCACAATACCTTGTCCATAAGAGGATTCCTTCTTCCAAAGTTGCTGAATTTTCATGTCCATAAAGCAAAATTGATGGGTTTTCTTCAAACAAATCATCCCAGCATGTTTATCCAAGTCTTATAAACACACTAGAATGTTCAAATCGAAATTTTTCAAAAAAATTACGAAAATGCCCTTGCAGAATATTTTTCCAAACTCCAGGGGTTTCGATGGATCTTCTCCAAACAAACCTTCTTAGCATGTTAAATCAACTCTTATACACATGCTAACATGTCCAAATCACAGTTTCCATCGAAAACAAACTTTTCCAAAAATTTACCAAAATGCCCCTCTTCACCAAATATTGCATTGCTTAACATCCTTTACTCATGTAATGCAAAACTCAACTTGACTCTTCAAATTCCCGTCAAACCACCACGAAGAAAATGCTAAGAGAGGTAGAGATGAGGATCAAAGTACTATTCCTACACCACAAGCAGAGATAATACAAGGATAAGGAGACAACAATCCAAACTTCAGGTGAGGTTCAAGATCAGGATGAAGATGATGATGAGGAGAATCAGTAGGTTCAGGAAGATAAGGAGGAAACTATTTCAGCTCAAAAATTTGAGGATAGAGGCACACAATATACTATAGAAGATCGATTAACACGACTAAGATGAAAGTCTCGGGCTATGAGAGGTCAGCTCAATTCTCAAGAACAATATCCTAAACAGATAGCACTAGAATTGTCATCGAGTCTACGGTTGGAGGCAGAGCGATCAGTTTCACAACCAGGGACATCATACGGACTTCGCGACATAGCTAGGTCAAAGGATGAGGGTGACATTGTCAAGGCTGATGACACGGGGAGGATGAGGATGCGACGATGATGATGATGATGATGATGATGATGAGGATGAGCATGGAGACAATGATGATCATGATGGGGATCCAGTTCAGGATGAGAATGTTATTGATGATCAGGGAGGTGAGGATCAAGATCAGGGTGAGATTTCGAGACACGAGGAGATTCCTATACCACGCTTCCGTGAGATTGGAGGTCCATCACATATGACTTATGGGATTTCAGGTGTGGCTTCTCATCAGTCATTGATTTCTTCCACACTTAAGAGGATAAAGGCTCGACAGGAGAGAATAGAGTCCTATATGTATACATTGGGAGAGAAATTTGTACGATTGGAGAAGAAGTTCAGATCTAGGAGGGACCAGACAGATCACCGGAGTTGATCACCTAGATAGATAGTACTAGGAGTTTCCTTTTATGCTTTCTTAGATGTATTTCCTTTCCGACTTGTAAGAATATCCTATGTGATTAATGAAATTCAGTTTGTTTCACTTATGTTATGGTACATTATGCATTTCTTTTGTTGCATTAGTAGTTGTTAATGTTTGGTTATGACTTATAACTAATAACGACTACTCACGACCATTACTCCCAACGACAACTCCTGACTCAGACTTACATGACAACACATGACAACACATGACGACAACACGACTCGAACTCATATGACAACTTACTCTTGACAATACTTCACAATAAGGACTCACTCGCAAAGACGACTCACCACGACAACTTTCTACAGAAGACTCAACTCACAACTCATACACATACCCAATAACTTAAAACCGACAACTTAACTCTAACCATGACTACAACCCAAGTACAAGTCATAAACTTTAATTATTGTGTATTATTCAAGCTTGGTATATTATGCTTTGTTTGTTCAAGTTTCTATCCGTTTTCTATTATTCACTTCTAAGAAAGTTTGAGTCACTTTTGGATCTATGACTCAAGGATGCTTCCATTACTGTGTTCTATGGTTATGATTGTCCGAAAACTTAGGGCTCTGATACCATTCTGTCACATCCCCCCAGCCGGTACCCTATCTGGATTACCCGGGGAAGTGATCCACAGCCCAAAAGATCAAGTTTAGGAACAATCATATCCATTTAGCACAATAACATAATCAAAAGCATGAACAAATCATTGTATTCTAATAAGTTAATAATCAAATTCAAGAAAAGATCTCAGAATGATCACTAAGAATATCAGAGTGCGAATTAACAAGATACCAAATCAAAAGACAACTATAGAGTATAGCGGAAATATACTCCACAAACATATGCGGAAGGCAGATCGAAATCTAAGTAAAGCTCTAATCTAATACAAGTAAAGTAAAAGATAAGTCTAGAAGAAACAAGAGAAATCTGATCCACATCTTCAGTAGACTCTTCTTCATCTTCTTCATCTTGCGCTTCCTCATACGTACCGTCATAGTATTCCAAACCTGTAGAGAAGTCTAACAAAAGATATGGTACAAAAGGAGTGAGTTTGAAAGAAACCCAAGTAAGGCGATTAAATCCATAATAACATAAATGGCGGGATTTCAAAACAAACATAAATGCAATATGGTATGAGACAAACAATAAATGTATGAATCTAACTCTATGTATGCTGGTCTCTATTGGCAGACATGCTTTAAGTCATAGCACCATACTTCTTTGGGTAGGTCAATCACACAACGCCGTTTGGTAGTGGGTCCGGCATCCCTCGGGACATTCCATGGCTGGGGTTTAAGTCACCGCTCTCTCACATCACCATTTGGTATAAGTATTGGCGCATGTCAGGGTTAAGCCTAGCCAAATGCAAGTCTTCTACTTAGTTACATCAAGTCAGATCCAAATACGTCCATTCCTCGCCCCTGGCGATCCTTTCCTAGAGTCCTCATAGTCCCTGACTACGGACTCATCAACCCTATTGGTCATCCACATATGGTAAACAGGAAACTCTCACGTTCTCTCACGGGTTGGTTACCGGTCTTAAGCGCCCGTGAGCCCAAGTCTATCCATATGCAACCCTACCAATAAATGGCCCCCACAATGTGATTCCTGTCCTCTCACGGGTTGGTTACCGGTCTTGAGCGCCCATGAATCCCCATTGCTACCACGGGTCGTTCGGTCTCAATACCCTTCCGAATCGGGTCTGATATAACGGGGTATTCCTAGCCAAACACTGCTAGACAGCCCTAGGTATGAAAATCAATAATTAAGGAAGGTGTCAATGGGCATCTTCGGAGAACATCCCATACCATTCCCTTCGATGTCCAAGGACAGAAGTGTCAAAAGGACACCTCTCCTTCCCGAATCATACTTAATCAATCACAAATCAATCATATCATGTACATTTACAGTATATAGAAAATATACCATAATAAGATCCATCTCATATACAGTTAACAATTAAAGACATTCATAAACTAAAGAAAGCAAGTAAATAATACAATTGTAATTGAAGTAAATACAGCAGTAATATATTCATAAAAGAATCTAATTATGGTAACAAATCCGAAAGATTCTAATATAGAAACTAAAATCACACAATCTATGCTATTATAGAAGTAACCATCCTTACCTTATATAACTTGAAGAGAATCTCCAAGGATCAAGGAAGATCTTCCTAAACTTGGCAAGAAAGTCCTAAACAAGTATACATATTATATTAGGAAAGAAACCTAGAAGGTAAGAGATCAAATCATCCAAAATAGACCAAATATGAGGTTACTGTCCTCATTGGTCGATTGACTTGGTCTACTGCCTCAGTCGACCAATGAGTCGACCAATAGAGACAGTGGCCTTCAAAATCAGAGTTTTTAGAATATAGAACCGAATTTGGTGGTTCAAAAGGGTACCAAACAAGGGGGAAACTACTATGACAGTATCCTAGTATATAGAGGACTTCAAAACACTAATCAAATTAAGTCTTCAAGTTACAAATTAGGAAACAAAAGTTACAATAATTAGATCAATCATGGTTTTTGAAGAATTCATAGTAAAAATCATGGACAAGAACGATAGGATGATGGATCATAGGTTGTGATAAAGAAATCATGAAAAGCATGCATAGATCTTCAAGAAAAATATATCTAAGACTGAAGAACATGAATCTAAATAAGGAAACAAAACTTACCATAAATGTATCAGTCATGGTTCTTGGAGAAAGCATGGTATGATCAAGAAGAAAGAACTAGAGATTGATAGGTTACAACTCTTGTAAAGAAAACACAGCGATTGACTACTAATATGATCAATAAAACAAATCTAAGAAGAGCAGAATTTGAATCAAAAGATAAACAAAGACAAGATCATGATTTAGATCATGATTCCTTCAAAAGCTTGCATTGATCATGATTAAGATCATTGCATTAGCCATAAATCCTTAGGAAGATCATGAGGGAAGAGTAGAGAGATGTTTGCAACAGAGAATGCAGCATCTTCTCTACTGTCTCAGCCCAAAAAGGAAAGAAATACAGATATGGAGAAGAAGAAGAGAGTGTAGACATACCTTTGATGCAAGAGGAAGAAGATTACTTGAGTTCTTGCGAGAGATCAACCAAGGATGCAGGAAATTGATTAGAATGGAGTTCTAACTCGTTCTAGAGACGAAGTAATCCCGAGGTTGGACTTAAATAGAGCAAGAAAGACCTAAATCTGGAAAACAGATCTCATTGGTCGATTGGATTGGTCTACTGGCTCCAGTCGACCAATGGAGACAGCAAGGTACATAATGCACTGTTTTGGTCATAACTTCTTCGTTTGAAGTCCGATTGATCCGAAATTCGAAAGGGAACTTCACACAAACATAATAAGACTATCTAGAATGAATTGGGCATCATCCATGGTCCAAAAATCAGTACTTTATAATTTGGAACATGAGTTTCTAAATTGGAAACAACATGGTTTTCATAGCAAACTCACCATGGATTCAAGGGAAGAATTAGCGAGAATAAGGCTTCACTCAAATGGAATACCAAGAACATATCAGAGGCAAGAATAACTAAATAGAAAATCAAAAGAATACTAATCCTAGAATGAGAGGAGTCAAAAATAGAAACTTACTATAATGCTTATATCAATGGTCAACATAGAAGGCTAAAATGGCTAGAAAGAAAGGGGAATTGATTCAAGGAGATGAAATACATTGGAACAGCAGCAAAGGCTAAGATCAAGCATGATAAACATTAATTAGAATAGAAGCTACAGTAGAATGGTCATGCTGTCCAAAATTCAATCAAAATCAATGAAGAATTGAGGAGATTCACCATGTGGTTTCAAGGAATGCATAGAGTGATTGGGGGTTCGATCGAGACATAAGGAGATTAGAGAATAGGTAGTTACAGTAGTGTAACACCTTCTCCACAATCAAAACATCAAGATGGAATAGTAAGAAGAAGAAAAGAGAGAATAAGGAGATAGAACATTGAAATCAAGGTCCAACTTCAAGATGTAACATTAAACTAACCTTTCTTCACCCGAAACAGATAGGGTGTCCTAACAAGGTTTGGGCTGGTTTTCACACCGCATACTACCCTTCGGGTGGTATCGTTGGTGAAGATCAGAGTGTTGGTACAGAAGAGGATTACTATTCGCACCAGGGTTAGCCCCACAATAGTGCGGGAGCGGCAGAGCTGGGCTTCCTTCATCCATACCATTGAGGAGACAATCATTAGGATAGAAGAAACCCTAGTCTAGTGCCCCATTTCCCTGGTTTATTTACGGAACAATTGGACATGTAATTAACTTGCTTTGGATTATCTTTTGATACTTGGAGTTGTAACTAACTTAATTATACTTCATTTCCGCTGCTCTGAGAGAGTGATTATCACATATTCTCTCATCTTTATGATCACATTTATACTCTGACATTTCCTATTTTCCGCACTCTGATTTATTGAATCTTATTTTATTCATGATATTTAGTATTAGTTGCTTTTACCTTGATTATTATTGTTCATGATTATGTTATCGTGTATGTGGGAGGCATGGTCCCTCGATTCTTGATCCTTAGACTGTGGATCACATTCCCGAGTATGCCAGATAGGGTACCGGCTGGGTGGATGTGACTGCTTCCATATTAATCAAAGCTTGTATTTTGGTGGGATTAGCCTCAATACCTCTTTGTGATACCATAAAGCCCAAAAACTTGCCCGACGATACTCGAAGGCACATTTTTCTAGGTTCAGCTTCATTTGATATTTCCACAGTACTGACAATATCTCTGCTAAATCTTCAATGTGTTTTGTTCTCGCAATGCTTTTTACCAGCATATCGTCAACATACGCTTCCACGTTCTTCCTGATCAAGTCTCTAAAAATTTTGTTGACGACTCTCTAATAAGTAGCCCCTGCATTTTTCAGGCCAAACGGCATGACTTTATAATAAAAACTCTCATGATCAGTCATGAAAGCAGTAAACTTTTTGTCCTCCCTGTTCATGAGGATCTTATTGTACCCTGAGTATGCATCCATGAAACTCAATGTTTCATATCCTGTTGTTGCATCTATCAACAGATCAATCCTAGGCAACGGGTAACAGTCTTTAGGGCAAGCCTTGTTGAGATCTGTGTAATCTATACACATCCTCCACTTTCCATTTGCCTTTTGAACCATTACCACGTTGGCCAACCAGATTGGGCATTCAATGGGTTCAATGAAACCAGAGTTCTTCAACTTTTCAACTTCGCCCCGAACGGCTTTGTACTTTTCTATGGAGAAATTTCTCCTCTTCTGAATTACTGGTTTCACCCTCGGATCTATCCAAAGTTTGTGCTCTGCAACTTGCCGATCAATTCCTGGCATGTCATCTGCAGACCATGCGAACACATCGTTGTTTTGTTGAAGAAAAGACTTCAACTCCTTTTTGAATTCTTCCAGCTACTCAGACCCGATATAAGTAATTCTTTTTTCATCATCGAGATACACCTAGACTTGTTCCAACTTTTCCACCGGCCTGGGGCCTTTGCATTTTCGCCTCATCCCGATCATCTCGTACTTCTATTGGTAATGCAGTTACCTTTCTTGGGCCCTCCTTATCCTTTAAATATGCATAACACTTGTCGAGAGATTCTCGGTCGAGATGAGACCCGACCGGTCCCCCATTTCTGTTGGGAATTTTATTTTCGGGTGCTTCGTTGAAACTATAGCACCTAACTTTGATAAGGATGGCCTTTCGAGGATGACGTTATAAGTTGGAAGCTCTCAAACCACCAGGAAGTTTACCCGAACAGTAGCCTCTTTCGGGAAGCTTCCAATCTACATATCTAACTGTATTGATCCTTCCGCTATTGCAGAAGATCCCGCAAAGCCATATAGATGCGTGGATGACGGCTCCATCAAGTCCTCGTCCACTTTAAGCTTTTGATAAGCTGCATAAGATAAAAGATCTGCAGCAAACCCGGTGTCAACTAACACCCTATGTACTTCACGGCACACGATTTCTACCTTGATGACTATGGCATCATCATGAGGTAAACAGACGCCTCTTTCATCTTCCTCGCGGAAGGTAATCGAACCCTCACCATTCGGCCTTTTATGCTTTTGTGTTTCTCCGGCCCCAACAAACTTGGATTTGGCTTTCAGCTTCCGGAGTGACTTAGGTTTGGGACCTCCAAATATTGTTAGTATGGGTGACCAAGTGGCATCGACCACTTCCTTGCCCTTCTTAGACTTTGGAGCCTTCGTCGGTTGTTACCGGGCTAACCGAGCGGTCCCTTTTGTTACCCGCATCCCGCGGTTCCGCTCGTCTTCGACAAAATTGGACAAGTGTCCTTGAGATATCAATCTTTCGATATCTGCCTTTAGATGTCTACAATCATTGGTATAATGACCGTAATCCTTGTGGAAACGGCAATACCTTTCTCAATCCTGCTCCCCAGGCTTGGTGGGAAGCTTTGGAGGCCACTTCAAGATATTCTGTTTCTTGATAATATTTAAAATATCAGCCTAAGGGGTATTTAAAGGAGTGTACTCACTTTTATCGGGAGATCTTTGTCGCCACGCCTGGTGAGGCTTTCCGACCCGATCACGAACATTCTGTTTTGGCTTTTGCTTGTTCTCAGGGGCCTTTTGTTCTCTTGTAGAGGCTTTATTGTCCCCCTGGCGTGCATTTAGGATCTCCGTCACTTCTGCCTACTTTTGGCATCTTTGCACTAGTTCAGCATAAGTGGCAGGCATGTCTTGAAGTAATAACTCCAAGAGTCGTCAGTTAGTGAGTCCAGTGAACAAAGCAATTTTAGCCACTTGTTCATCTAGATTCTCTATCTCCATTGTGACCCTATTTAATCTTTTCAAGTACTCCCGAATCGATTCACTTTTCCCTTGCCTGATAGTGAACAAGGTCTCCTCGGTCTTTTTGATATGGATTCCACTTTGGAATCATCCTATGAATTCTTGCGCGCCAATTCTTCCAAAATCCACGATCTTTCCCGACGGGAGATTCGAGAACCATTTCGAGCTGCTCAGTCAAGGATGAACCGAAAACCCTGCAAAGGATTTCATCGAAATTACCCGCAACAGCCATAGTCTGTTGATAATAACTATTGTGAGCGGTGGGATCTCTCGAACCATCGAACGTGGAAAAAGTCGGCAAACGAAAATTGTGAGGAAACTGATATCCGGCTATGGGCCCGGCAAACGGAGTTTTTCGAATAACCGAATAATTAACATCGGTTATCTTCCCTCTCGCCAATTGTCCGAGTTTTTGATTGATATTGGCCAATTCTTGACCAATATGTGCGGATCGATCTCCGACGACACGATCATTTTCTCGAGCAGCACGTCTAATGGTTGGCGAGTGAGTTCGTACTCCTGCACCCAACCTTGTATTTGAATCGGTCATGCTTCCTTGCGGTCCTTCGAATCGATCGTCCCGCCTAGGAAGCTCTCCCGTTCTCCTAGGCTCTCCTTCTCACCACCGATCACCTTCTCGGAAATTTTGACCGACATTCTGTTCATCGATCAATCTTTGCTCCCGTTGTAACGCATGTCTTCCCGCATTATGGTGATCAGGTGCTTGTGGTGCCACCACTTGCCTGGCCAGCACACGAAGCGTCTGACTTACCTCCAACATCTGGAGCTTCAGTTGATCAAGTTGATACTGGAGTGGATCCGGAGGATTATTACCTCCTTGACCACCATCTTCCCGTACCTCAAGGGGTCGACTCCCCTTAGGGATATCTGGATTATTTACTCCGGGAATTTGAAAGCCAGCATCACGTCGGGTTGCGCGCAGCCCGCTGCTGCCGATGATCTAGTCACCATGGCTTTCCCCGAAACGATTTCCACAGACGGCGCCAAATGATGCGTCCAAAATCTGCTCAGCCCTTAGATCTCCTGAGAATGACCTCCAAAAACAATCAGATGTGGCCCGACCGATGGGATCAGGAGTCCACCTCCGAAGGCTAAGTCAGTTGATGAACTTAATCACAAATGGCTCTGCTTGAGCACAGAGCTAAGGAATGAATAACGAGAATACGATTCAGATTGTATCCGTTCCCCTACCTTGTGAGTAGGTGATGTCTTTTATAGGGTGTACCTTCGAATCTCCTTCATTGGATGTATTTGAGCCTTCTTCGAATAGTCGTTGGATCTTAACGGATAGATCCGTTGAGTGATAGATCCCTACTAGGTTAGACTAGTAGATGACTCCTTTGATAATACGATCGTTATATGGTAGTTATCCATATAATAGTGATAAGTGATAGTCGCCAAATGCTGCTACCCGTATCTTTGTCGATTAGCCTATTCCGATTGTAGCGGATTAGGGCATGCTTGTGACTGAGTTAGTTTTCTTCCTCAGCAAGCTATCTCCTGGACCTTGCTCGCTCGGAAGCGAGTCGATTCCTTTCGTCCCGACTGAGGTCAAGGGTTGAACCAAGATTGAACCAGGTTCGGTTATATTTTCTCCATATCAAATATAAACCTAACCATTTAGAATAAAGTTTTTTTAACATGAGCCCCCCCCCCCCCCCACCCATAATATAAAATTCAACATTTATCAGTGCTTCGTAAGTCTTTTTTCTTTTTTCTTCTTCCTTGTAAAGGGTCGCCATTTAAGGTGTGAGATTCTCGTCAAGCAATGATGATCATGTGCCGACCAAAATAATAGTTAGTGGCTACTTTGATAGTAACTATTAGTAAAAAAATCTGTGGCCTTTAGTCCCTATTGAACCTTTTGGCCCTCCTCCATTTCCACTTTTCCCTCATAGTTTCAATGGCCATAGAAAACAAAGAAACTCAAGTGCAACATTCATGTACATGTGGTCTCAAGGCAGAACCACCACATGAATAGTACAAAACTCCCATCACAAAGCAAATCCATCCCTGTAGACCTTTATAGAAAATGTAACCAATAAATGACCCGTAGAGTTTTGGAGGGTATCAACATTATCTCTATTTACTTGTATAACCTAATTGATTTTACTAAGGGGTGCACTAGAAACAATTGATGCCAAGTACCAAAGAAAACTGAATGTGATATTGAAGAATTGAAGCAAATCTGATGGACAAGGAAAGTGAGTTACAAAGTATATCAGAGGAAAATGAGGGACTGAATATGAGACTATCATTTGTTTACTTTGTATTTTACCCACCTCAAAAGGCATTTTTGGATATTCAAGATTACAAAAAAAGCAAGAGTTCTGCTCAGTGTCAACCCAAACAATTACAAGAGCTCTTTACACTGTGAAGACCTTAGCCAATAAATGATTAATGGACAAGAAAACCAGTCCCACATCAAATTTAGTTATCAACCCACCATTGCTGGAGAAGAAGGCCATTTATTGTTAAAGACCATAACGGATCTGTTATGGTTTGAATTTGATTTTTATTTGAATTCAAGTTTTTAAATTTGAATTCAAGTTTTTAATTTTGAATTCAAATTTGAATATTGTAAACGAATCTTGTACAAACAGCTATGTTTATTTATAAATACATAAGACTTACCCATCAAGGTAAGTAACCTACTTATCAAAATTAGAGTTTTTCTTTGCATTCTTTCATGGTATTAGAGCTAAGGTTTTGAGATTTCTTTTTTTTCTTTTCTTCCGCCAAAACACTATATTTTCAATGGCCACTGCTAACATTCCATTCCCCATTACCAATCTCTCCAACCTTGTTTCTATCAAGTTTGATGGAGCAAATTATCTCATGTGGAGAGAACAATTAGAATCCATTTTTATTACCTGTGATCTTATGCATCATCTTGATGGTACTGGATCAATGCCAAATCAAACTGTCACTACTGGAGAAACTCAAACGCTGAATCCAACATTTCAAACCTGGAGAAAGAATAATCATTTTGTTCGAGTATGCATCAATGCCACCCTCACGCCGTCTCTTTCTTCTCATATTCTTGGCCTTCAAACAGCAAAAGATGTATGGGATTCTCTTGCACAACTTTTCCAACAGCAGTCCATTGCTCGAAGGACTTATCTTCGCAGTGAATTGCAGATGATCAATAAAGGAACGAGCACAATTACGGACTATCTTCACAAAATTAAGTCCATCGCTGATTCCTTAGCGGCAATCAATGACAAGGTAAATGATTATGACTTGGTAGCATATACATTAAATGGTCTTGGTTTGGATTATCTAACTTTCATCATCACTGTGGAAAATATTACCCCACCCGTTACCTTTACCGACCTAAGAGCAAAACTATTTACTCATGAGCAACGATTATCTTTATAGCTATAGGAACATCCAATCAATCTTAATGATTCATATTGCAGTCTAGGGCATTCATCGATTTCCTAGATGATGTTCTTGATGTTTCTTGAAGAACTTTGTTTCACCACTATCTAGAAGAGGGAGTGGTGAAGATAAAATAATGGATTTGATCCATCGAAATGGAAAGGAGAATCGAGCATAAGGGTAAGTCCCGAAGAACAACATGAGATTTCTCTCCGTGGAATGATTTGATCGACTATCAATAATGGGTTTTGATTGTAAATTTTAAAACCTAAAATGTAAAGCAAAATTTATATTTACATTCCATACCCCCGGTTTTCATTTACGGCATCAAATTTTAAAAGGACCGGTGTGGGGTTAGCAACACCGTGCAAAGGATATCCGTACGCCCGTGAACAAAAATTTGATGGGGAGCACTTGGATGCTTGCTGACCACGAAATGCTGGGGCCGTAGGGTACCGCTGTGAGTCCACTCCTCTTTTTATTTATTTATTTATGAATCCCTTCTGATTTTTGTGATTGACAAGTGTAAGGCCCGTCATTGGAGATATCCCAGGAGATTCGGGAACTCATTTAAGAGATTTAGGGATGTATACATTGAGTCTAGTTTGAATAACATTACACTCACATCTTCACCACACATTCAAAAGAGAGGTTCAACCTTGTTAGTTTTGAAAAATAAACTCTTCTTGTGAATGTGTGTGGAGGGGTGTGAAGTTAGTTTTATCAAAATTATGGATTTAAATCCTCTACAGCATGAAATGGGTCGGCCATTGATCAACGTGTTATCCAAAAACACCACTCGTCTTCACTAATAACTCAAGCCATTGGATGGAAAATCTCAAAATTAGAACTTAAACCTTTTGAATTATGGTTTATTACAACTTGGACTAAACCCATTATCAGCGAAACCAATTATTCAAACTCAAAAACAGAACCCTTCATTCTGTCTCCCGCCTACATGACGAATGAACCAGAGGGTGTCGTTCCCAACGCGGTCAAAACCACTCTGCTCCATCTCCAGTCACATGCATTCGACACATAAGATTCATAAGCCCATAAGAAGAGTGGGTTCCTAACCCGGGACTTCATTTGATTTTAGATCGTTACCCATCCTCTTTTTTTTTGCCTAAATGAGGATAACATTTGTTTTTTGGCTTCTTAATTGTAGAAAGGAAAAATAGATTATTAGGTGCAACATAGAGCATGGTGAGTCGGATTTGTAACTAGTGAATTGGCCTAATTTTTTGGTTTAATTGCATTACAAGATTAAATAAGTAAATTAATGTAATTGAGCAAATGAAATAAACTCAAATTTGCAAATACAAACAACTACAAACAAAGGATTTTATAGTGATCCACTTTCTAAGTCTACATCCACTCCTCTCTTGACCCTCAAAAAGATTTTTACTAATGATTCTCTATTAATATGGTGGATAGAGAATCAAACTCTTTACAATCTTTGTTACAAGGCAAGAGCACCCTTACAGTCTTATTCACAAGCAAGAACACCCTAACAATCTTTGTTCACGGGCAAGAGAACCCAAACACTAATTCTAATATACCCAAACTAGAATTGAGGAAGAAAAAAATACAAAGTTTGGTAAGATTAATACCTAACAAGGGATGTGACACATTATCGCCTGTGTGTGAATCATGCAATGAGAGTGAATGCTCAACTTAAATATACACACTACAAAGAAGTTCCCCAAAAATGCCTTCTATCACCAAAGCCTTGCTTCTATGAGGTTGCTTATCTTCTTTGAATGTACTAATG
>NW_028291307.1:0-83777 GCF_041222555.1 Hakea prostrata
AACCATGATTTAAAATCTTTGTTAATTTCCTAATCTGATCCCGATCTCTTTGAATCTTTTTTCATTGATCATGTTAGTGGTTAATGGTTGTGTTTTCTTTCTATGATCCATAATCCATAGAATTCTAGTTGTTCTCTTCTACCTTACTATGAGTTCTTCATGATGCATGATAGTACATATATGGTAGGTTTTATTTCCTTATTTAGATTTATGCTTCTAAGCCTTATTCCATGAAGACCTATGCATGTTTTCATGTTTTCATTACCAAAGCAATGATCCATCCTCCTATAGTTCTTGTCCCTTGTTTTCTATTTTAAAATTCATCAAGATCCATGTTTCATTTATTTATGGTAACTTTTTGTTCCTAATTTGGATCTTGATACCTTGATTTGATTAGTGTTTTGAGGTCCCCTATATGTTATAAAATTTTCAGAGGTAGTCTACCCCTTGATTAGTACCCTTTTGAACCACCAAATTCGGATTTCATATCTCAAAACTCGATTTTCTAAGCTCTCATGCACTGGTGATGATTGGTCGGCTGGACCACTCGACCAATCCACTCGACCAATGATAAAGCAACTCGGGAATTGGTCCATTTGGATGTTTTGCTATATTTTGTTAGGGATCTTTCCTAATATGTTGTATATACTTGTTTAGGACCTTCTTCTCAAGTTTGCCAAGATCTTACTTGATTTCTTTGGATTCTTTGCGAGTTATAAAAGGTAAGGATGGTTATTTCCTTAATTACATAGATAGCATGAATCTAGTTTCTATATTTGAATATCATTGATATGTTTCCTAAATTAGATTCTTACAATGATATACTATTGTTGCATAACTTTGATTACAGTAGCATTACTTATTCATATTGAATTGATTCATGTATGATTTACTTACCAATGTTATACAAGTGATTGTAAATATTGATTTCTTTCCATATATGGAGTTACCATATATGTGATGATATGAATTGATGCATGTGTATGCTTACGTATGGTTTGGAAAGGAGAGGTGTCCTTTTGACACTTCAGTCCTTGGACTACTACGGGAATATTATGGGATGTTTCCGGAGATGCCCCTCTGGACACCTTCCTAAATTGTTGGATGACATATATAGGATTGTCTAGTAGTGTTTGGCTAGGATGTCCTGTTATGTCGACCCTAATCGGAGGGGTATTGAGACCGAACGACCCGTGGTAGCAATGGGGATTCATGGGCGCTCAAGACCGGTAACCAACCCGTGAGAGGACAGGAATCACATTGTGGGGGCCATTTATTGGTAGGGTTGCATATGGTTAGACTTGGGCTCACGGGCGCTTAAGACCGGTAACCAACCCGTGAGAGGACGTGAGAGCTTCCCGTTTACCATATGTGGATAACCAATAGGGTTGGTGAGTCCATAGTCGGGGACTATGAGGACTCTAGTGTGAAGGATACCGGAAAGGATCGTCGGGGACGAGGAATGGAAGTATCCGGATCTGACTTGATGTAACCAAGTAGAAGACTTGCATTTGGCTAGGTATTACCCCGACATGCGCCGCACTTATACCAAATGGTTGTGAGAGAGTGTGTTGACTTAACCCCCCCCCGCCAAGGTTTGTCCTGAGGGATGAAGGACCCATTACCTATCGGTCGCCCGAGATATCTTAAATGGTTGGAGGGAATCCAAGATATCTTAAATGGTTGAGGATGTGAGTGGACTTTCCTAAAGAAGTACGGTGCTATGACTTAAAGCATGTCTGCCAATAGAGACCAGCATACTTAGAGTTAGATTCATTCATTCATTGTTTGTCTCATATCATTTGCATTTATGATTGTTCTGGAATCCTGCCATTTATGTTATTATGGATTTTAATCGCCTTTTACCGAGTTTCTTTGAAACTCATTCCTTTATTGTACAATGTTGTTAGACTATCCTTGCAGTACGGAGTATTATGACGGTCCCTATGCGCAAGGCGAAGAGACATATCTCCGGGAAGGTGATTGCGGTTACCACAATTACTCTGAAGATCCCACGGGTGGTTATGCTCCGTACGATGCTTAGTCCGACCATTGAGTGGAAGCGTCCTTGTGCTATCTATGAGATCTACACCTACAAGGATGTCGTCTACAAAGTGGAGAATAATTTAGTTACCCAATGTACTTGCTACTGGGATTAGCTTTTATCTAGTTTATTCTTTCGAGCTACTTTTCCGCTTGGATGTAAAGTGGGATTTTTGCTTCACTTTACTTATCTCTGTTTGACACTGATTATATCTATTATTCTAATTCATTTATGATTCATACTTTCATTATTGGATCTATGATTTATCTTCCGCACTCTTGTTATGATTGTTCATGATTATGTTATTGTTTATGTGGGAGGTTGATCACTCGATACCGATCTTCGGCTGTGGATCACACTCTCGGGTGGATGCCGGATAGGGTACCGGCTGGGAGGGCGGATGGATTGGTATCGAGCCAGCCGTTCGAGGAGATCCTAACCACAAAAGACAACAATCGGAACATTCCCGAGTCATTGATCTGAAATGACTCTTCTACTCTTAGAAGTGAATAATAGAACACCGAATTAGAAACTTGACCTTTGAGGCATAAAGTAACATTTTCGAATAACATACCATAATTATACTTGAACAAATGACACTAATGCAAGGAAAAGAAAAGTGCATAACATACAATAATTAAAGAGAAACAAAATGAACTTCATTAATTTCAAAAGTTTTTACAATGATTACATCCGAAAAGCATAAATGGAAAATCCTAAAGTACAGTCTATCTAGGTGATCTACTCGATCTCTATATGCTCGAACTCCTCTCGCTAGCCGAGTCACCCGATGCTCTATCCTCGTCCTGTCGAGACTCCATCCTCTCGTACATCTGCTCCCGTCCGACCTCCATCCTCTCTAGCATGGAAGTCATCGATCTCATCTCGTGCACTAAGATCCGAAGTCTCCGGAACCGCATGTGAAGGGCCACCGCCTCGAAGTGTGATGAAGGAAACTCGTGATGCACGAGCTCAGCCTCGCGCATATCTCGTATCATCTCCGGCCCGATCATCACTATCGGACCGATATCCTCTCCTCCATCTTCCGATCCCCGATCCTCATCCTCCGATTCATCATCATCCTCACCCTCTGGACCAGGAGATCTCTCTAACCGATGTAGTCTCATCCGTCGAATGGTCCGAGTCCCAATGGGGTATCCCCGTGATCTAGTGTCCATCGGAGTATCCTCGAAACTCACCCCGAAATGCCCGAAGATCAAAGTCGAAGCCTCCCATAGCAAAGGTTCCGCATGCTAGGCCGCAGAACCAAGTCCAAAGATGACCTGCTGAATGATGTAAGAAAGATCGATCTCGAAGCCCATGTAGATGCGGTAAATGACCAAGGCCTCCATCACCGTGACCCGATGGTGATGTCCGGCTTTCGGCATGATGTTTCGGCCGACTATGCGACCGATAATACGTGCGTAACCCGTCATCAGTCCGCTAGTCCACGGTGTGAAGCATCGGCGGCTATCCCATAGCGTAGAACATATCTCGCGAAGCTCGTACGGCATCGAGATGGCTGTCCGTGTCCGCTCCCGCAGGTATCCACACACACCGTTGTGGGTAGTAAGGGACCTGCAAGATCTCGGCCGGTGTCCGGGTGGAGAAGCGAATCCGAGTCCCCGAAGGACCCTGCTCCCGAGGACAAGTCCGAGTGGATGTCCCCGGCCCCGAGCCTCCTCCTCGTGTAAGTAAGGTTGCTTTGAAGAACAACCTCACTAGCTCCCGGTATACCGGCAAAACCTCGGTGAAGAGGTGAGTCCACCGTAAAGTGTCGAACCTCCGCCGGATCCCGAAGGCTCCGAGCTGGCGTAAGTGAAGTAGACGCCCCATCTCGATGTTACAATAGCTGAAGTAGGCCTCGTATAGAAACTCGGCCCGAGGTGTGTCAAATAGGTCCGGTCTCCTAACCTCCTCTCTCGGGCTCGAAAGGAACCCGACCTCCGCCCCCGAGAGCACCTACGATGCGACCTCGACCTCTACCTCCTCCCTCGTCCTCCCCTCCGCATGATGTATCCGTGGAAGAGACAAGAGACAATTCCAATTAGTGCTATTTCAAGATTTGAGCCAAAAGGGTATTTTCGTAATTTTTTCGGAAAATTTCAAATTTGGGGGAAATTTGATTTGAACATACTAGCATGTGCACAATACTTGGAATTTCATGTCTATGAAGTTGTTTTGATGAAAATCGATCGAAAACATGGATTAAAGCGAAAAATTCAGCAAGAAGAAATTTGGGGATTTTGCAATTTAGGTCAAAATTGGATTTTTGAAAAGTTGAAATTGGTTAAATCAAATTGTATGGACCTATCTACAATGTCATCTTGAGCATGTAGCATTTGATCTCGTGTGAAAATTTCAAGCGGTTTGAGAGAAAACGAAATTTTTCTAAAGATATCGATTTCGGTATAAAACTTTGCGAGATGAGCACCAAATGTGTTAAAACTTGTTGTCTATGCATGTCATTGTGTTTAAAACCTAGGGAATATGTTTCTAAGCATTCCTAAGCATGATTTCTAGCATTGGATAAAAGGTAAAGCATGGTTTTATTGAAATGCAAGCATGAGAAGATGAAAATGGAAGAAAGAATGAGAGATTTACCTTGTTTGTGAAGATGGTGTGTTGTGTTGTTGTTGTTGAAGCACTAAATCACCTCAAGAACACTTGTGGGAACTCTTGGATATTTTCCCTAGAGCTCTCTCACCTTTGGAAGAAGTTAGAATGAGGTTGGAATGTGGAAATGAGGCTTATAATGCGAATTTTCAGATTGCTCTTCATTGGTCGATCGATTGGTCGATTGGGTCACTCGACCAACCACTCGACCAATGGTCACGTGACCTCATTTGCTGTTGAATTTTGGGAAAATGTGATTTTTGCCTTATGGAATATTGTTTGATGACTATATGGATATATTTGAGCATGATTTAAGTTTTCAAATCATTTGGACTTGTGGTTTATGTTGAATCTTCGAAATTCGGTATTTTGATGTTCTCGGTTTTGCGGAATGGTTACTCCGAGAAGTGGGCGTGGTGAATCCAAGTGGTCATGGAGGTGGTGAAATACCTCGGGGAGGTGGTGAAGTACCTCATGGAGGTGGTGAGATACCAAATGCTGATCGGGGTACTCATGAGATCCCCGGTGCCCCGAATGTTGGAAGTTTCAGAGATATTGCCAATATTATGGGCAATATGATGCAAGCAGCAAGCAGCTCGATTCAACCAGATGTTGGTGGGTTTCATGACTCGCATAATGAGACCCGGCTGGTGCTAATGTGAATCCTCATGCCGCAGTCCTGAATGCGGGAGGTTTAGTCGGAACTCCTCATACTCGCCTCGATGGAGAGTTTTCTGAAGATGCAAGTACCCACTTTTACTGGAGTTACCAAGGACCCCTTGTTTCCTAACAAGTGGCTTCGTGAGTTGGAGAAGGCTTTCCGGCATCCGCAATGCTCGGAAGCTCGAAGATTTTGTTTCTTTGAGCGCGAAGTTGCAACAAGAAGCTGATGCATGGTGGATCTCCACTCGTCTGTTTTGGAAGGTTTGCATGCAGGAGTTGTAACTTGGGAGTTATTCAAAGAGGCTTTTGTATGAACTACTTTCCCGAGGCGGTGAAGGATGCAAAGGAAGCCGAGTTTATGATTCGACTCAAGGAACTTTGTCTCGTGTTGGAGTACCAACAGAAGTTCGAGGAGCTTCATTTCTTTGCTCCAGATTCTTTGAAGGAAGACCTCGCGAAAGCAAAGAAGTTCTTCAAAGGACTCGCGCCCGCCATTAAAGCTTATCTCACGGTCCAGCCCTATAGTGAGCTATGCTCAAGTGGTGCGAACTCGAAGAAGTTGGAAGAAACGAGAGAAGGAAAGTGCTCGTGTGCAAAAGCCTTGGCATCAAGGAATTCTGGGTTTGGTGGATCGCAATGACCGTCGTTATGTGAGACCTACACCCTACCCCACTCCTACCTTTCGGAGCTAAGAGTGTAGGTCGGAACACGGGTTTTCAGCTGCCCGGCCAGTTTAAACAATATGGCGGAAACCGACCACCAGCAAATGCAAGTGCAAGTGCAAGTGCGAGTGCAAGGCCTTTTGTTCAGAAGCCCTCTGTTGCAGCCACCCCTGTTGGATCCAGCAATCTGTTTGCTTCTACCGCAAGCAAGCTGGTCATTTTGCTCGTGGCTGTCCGAAGCGGCCTGCGCCTAACAGCCTCGCCCGATGGTGAAGAGTGCTCCTACCTCCTCCCTCTGGTAGAGTGTTCAGTATTTCCAAGTCTTGAGCGGGATCCAAGCCATGAAGTGATTACAGGTACATTGTTAGTTGCTTCTATTTCTGCATTTGTCTTATTTGATACGGGTGCATCTCATTCGTTCATGTCATCTCGCATTCATCAAGAAGACCGACCTAATCCTTGAGAAGTTGTCTAGTTGTTTATTGATTAGTACACCTACTGGTCCTGTTGTGAAACTAGATAAAGGGTTAGTTAAATGTTCTGTGTTGATTGGTGAGAAGAACTTGGAAGCCAATTTTGTACTTCTTGATATGAAGGACTTCGATGTTATTTTGGGAATTGACTGGTTATCAGCCCACAAAGCTGTGTTTCTTTGTTCCTCAAAGAAGATTCAGTTCCATATTTGTGGAAGTCCGGTCTTTGAATTTCTTGGTGAGAAAAGAAGGGTTTGTAAGAAGGTGCTGTCTGCACTGATGCAAGTCTATGCCCTAGTGGATGATGGTTCATCTGAAGGCAAGGGTAAAGTGGAGAAAAGAGTCGATGAAGTCAGGGTTGTCTGTGACTTTGTTGATGTCTTCCTCGATGATCTATCGGGAGTGCCTCCGGACAGGGGATGTCGAGTTTTCTATTGATCTCGTCCCCGGTGCCGCTCCGGTATCTAAGGCTCTGTATAGGATGGCTCCTACTGAGTTGAAAGAGTTGCAAAACCAGTTGAATGAGCTCATTGATAGAGGTTTCGTACAACCTAGTGTATCACCTTGGGGAGCTCCGGTCTTGTTTGTCAAGAAGAAAGACGGTAGTATGCGCCTGTGCATCGACTACCGTGAGTTGAATAAGCTGACTATCAAGAATAGATAACCGCTGCCTAGAATTGATGACCTCTTCGATCAGTTGAAAGGTGCAGTTGTGTTCTCAAAGATTGACTTGAGATTTGGATATCACCAATTGAAAGTGAAGTCTAGTGATATCTTCAAGACAGCTTTCCGAACACGGTATGGTCACTACGAGTTTAGGGTCATGCCTTTCAGATTGACCAATGCTCCTGCGGTGTTCATGGACCTCATGAACCGAGTATTTCACGATGTGCTTGATAAATTTGTGATTGTTTTCATCGACAACATCTTGATCTATTCGAAGAGCGAAGAAGAGCATGCAAGCCATCTAAGTTTCACTTTGCAAAGATTGCGAGAAAAGAAGTTGTACGCCAAGTTTAGCAAGTGTGATTTCTGGCTTAAGAGAGTAGTATTCCTTGGTCATGTGGTTTCAGCTAAAGGTATTCGTGTCGATCCTGAAAAAGTCCAAGCTGTGGCTGATTGGGAAAGACCGAAGTCGGTAACGGAAATAAGAAGTTTTCTTGGATTGGCGGATTACTACAGAAGGTTTATAGAGAACTTTTCTCGGTTGGCTGCTCCTATGACTAAGTTGACCAGGAAAGAAGAGAAGTTTGTTTGGTCTGACGCCTGTGAGAAAAATTTCCAAGAGTTGAAAGATAGATTGACGAGTGCCTCGGTTTTGACTATACCTGATAGTTCCGGTGGTATGACAGTTTTTACCCATGCGTCAAAGATTGGATTGGGTTGTGTACTGATGCAACATGGCAAGGTCGTAGCCTATGCTTCTCGGCAATTGAAAGATTATGAGCGGAATTACCCCACTCACGATCTAGAACTTGCCGCTGTTGTCTTTGCTTTGAAGATTTGGAGACATTACCTCTGCGGTGAGAAGATTGCCATTTTCACGGATCATAAGAGTTTGAAATACTTCTTTACCCAAAAGGAGTTGAACATGAGACAAAGGAGATGGTTGGAACTAGTCTCTGATTATGATTGTGATATTCAAGTATCACCACGGGAAGGCAAACGTTGTTGCTGATGCTCTTAGTAGGAAGAACCAGAAGAAGACTTTGGATTTGAATGCTTTGAGTCTACCATTGTGGTCTTCTATTGAGAGCTTTGATTTGGAAACTGTCCCTGAGAATTCTGATTTTATTCTTTACGCCATGACGGCAAGATCCGGCCTTAGAGATAAGATTGTTGCTCACAGAGTTACGATCAAGAACTTTTGATCAAAGTTGAGAAGATTTCTTCGAATCCTGAGTTGGACCCCGACTTTGGTATATCCATGGATGGTGTTTTATTGTTTAGAGGAAGATTGTGCGTGCCTGTAAACGAAGAAATTAAAAAGGAAATATTGAAGGAAGCACACCAGTCAGTCTTTACTATACACCCAGGAAGCACCAAGATGTACAAGGACTTGAAGGAACATTTCTGGTGGATTGGTCTAAAGGCGGATGTTGATGATTTTGTTGCCAAGTGTGAGACTTGCCAACGTGTGAAAGCCGTTCGACAACCTCCATCTGGATTACTTCAGCCTCTTCCTATTCCTAGTTGGAAGTGGGAGGATATCTCCATGGACTTTGTGACTAGCTTGCCTCGGACAAGTAAAGGCAATGACACTGTGTGGGTGATTGTTGATAGGTTGACCAAATCAGCCCATTTCATTCCTATGAAGATCACTCATACTCTGGATAAGCTAGCCAGGCTTTATGTGGATAATGTGGTTCGTCTGCATGGTGTGCCATTGAGTATTGTTTCGGATCGTGATCCTAGGTTCACCTCAAGGTTTTGGAATAGTTTTGCGAAGGCCTTGGGAACCCAATTGAACTTGAGTACAGCTCATCATCCACAAGTCGATGGACAATCCGAGCGGACAATTCAGACATTGGAAGACATGCTCGGATCTTGTGTGGTGGATATGGGTGGTAATTGGGATGAACACCTAGCTTTGGTTGAGTTTGCCTATAACAACAGTTATCAAGCAACAATAGGCATGGCTCCATTCAAGGCTTTGTATGGAAGTACTTGTAGGACACCTTTGTACTGGACTGAGAGAGGTGAAAGAAAAGTCTTAGGTCCTGAGATGATTGAAGCTACGAGTGCTATGGTTGATATGATAAGAGAAAGGATTAAGTCTGCTCAGTCAAGACAGAAATCTTATGCTGATAAGAGGAGGACCGATTTGGAATTTCAAGTTGGAGAGAAAGTTTTCCTGAAGGTTTCACCAATGAAGGGTGTGATGAGATTCAATGTTAAGGGAAAGCTTAGCCCTCGTTTTATTGGACCTTTCGAGATTTTGGAAAAGGTTGGACCTGTTGCGTATCGATTAGCATTACCTCCGCCTCTTGCTGGTGTTCACAATGTGTTTCATATTTCGATGCTCCGGAAATACATAGAGAATCCGAAACACATCTTGCAACAAGCACCTGAAGGACTTAGTGCTGATTTGACCTACGATGAAGAACCGGCCGAAATCTTGGATAAGAAGGACAAGCAGCTGCGGAACCGCACCATCCCTTTGGTGAAGATTCGGTGGAAGAACCATACCCCTGAAGAAGCTTCTTGGGAGAAGGAAGAAGATATGAAGGAGAAGTTTCCTCACCTCTTTGGAAGCACAGGTACGCTTTCAATTTCGAGGACGGAATTTCTTTAAGGGGGGGAGAATGTGAAACCCAGCCCTAACCTTGACCCGGAAACTTTGTTATTTGTAGGTCCAGTGACCCGAAGTAAAGTAAGAAGTCAGCTTTGGGCCATCCCAGTGGAGGACTTGGTGTCTGGCTTTGAATCCATGAGTGTTGATGATGAGGTTCTATTTATGGAAACTGAATCTTGATGAAGATCGGATTAGTTGATGGACTTGGAGTGCTCTCTATCATGGTTTGAAGGCATTTCTATCTATTAGGTAAGTCGCTTGGTATGTGTGCAAAACCCCTTTAGGGTTGGATTTGATCTGGGCCTTCAGTTCCCTGTTTAGAAGTTGCTGAACTGATTGGTCGACTCATTGGTCGACTGGACCAGTCGACCAATGCACTCGACCAATGGGTTCTGTCTTTGGTAATTAGGTCTTGTTTGCTCTATTTAAGTCCAATCTCGAGTCTACTTCGTATTTTCTGCCTCCAACTCTTTGGAACTAACCAAAGACCTCTGCAAGTCATCTCCCTTGCGTCCTTGGTGTTTATCTTGACGGATCTTCATCAAAACTCTTGTTCTTACACAAAAAGGTATGTTTACACTCTCTTCTTCTTCTTTATCATTGTTTTCTTTCCTTTTTGAGTTGAGACAGTAGAGGAGATGCTGCATTCTCTGTTGCAAACATCTCTGAACTTGTCTCTCATGATCTTCCTAAGGATTTATGGCTAATGCGATGATCTTAACCATGATCATTGCAAGCTTTTGAAGGAATCATGATCCAATCATGATCTTGTCTTTGTTCATCTTTTGATTTAAATTCTGATCTTCTTAGATCTACTATATTGATCATGTTAGTAGTCAATCGCTGTGTTTTCTTTACATGATCCATGATCTATCAATCTCTAGTTGTTTCTCTTCTACCATACCATGCTTTCTTCAAGAATCATGACAGTTACATCTATGGTAGGTTTTGTTTCCTTATTTAGATTTATACTCTTAGGTCTATTTTCTTGAAGATCTAAGTATGCCTTTCATGATATCTTTATCAGAATCAATGATTCATTCTCCTATTGTTCTTGTCTATGATTTCTATCTCGAATTCTTCAAGAACCATGATTGATCTAATTATGGTAACTTTTTGTTTCCTAATTTGTAACTTGCAAACTTGATTCGATTAGTGTTTAGAGGTCCTCTATATGTTAGGATACTACCAATGTAGTTTACCCCTTGTTTAGTACCCTTTTGAACCACCAAATTCGGTTCTTTATTCTTAAAACTCTGATTTTGTAGGCCACTGTCTCCATTGGTTGACTGATTGGTCGACTGGGACAGTAGACCAATCCAATCGACCAATGAGTACAACAACTCCAGATTTGGTCTGTTTTGGATGTTTTGATATCTTTTCTGTTAGGGATCTTTCCTAATATGTTGTATACACTTGTTTAGGACATTCTTCTCAAGTTTGTCAAGATCTTACTTGATATCTTAGGATTTCTTTGCAAGTTATAAAAGGTAAGGATGGTTACTTCCTTAACAACATAAATTGCATATCTTAGTTTCTATATTTGAATCTTGTTAATTTATTTCTTTAATTAGATTCTTATAATGTTATACTCTTTGTGGTACTATCTTGATATCGGTAGCATTACTTGTTATATTAAATTGACTCATGTATGATTTACTTACCAGTTATATACAAGTTGATTGTAATTATTGATTTCTTTCCATATATGAAGTTACCATATATGTGATGTTATGAATTGATGCTTGTGTTATGCTTAAGTATGGTTTGGAAAGGAGAGGTGTCCTTTTGACACTTCTGTCCTAGGACTACTACGGGAATATTATGGGATGTTTCCGGAGATGCCCTCTGGACACCTTCCTAAACTGTTGGATGACATATTTAGGACTGTCTAGTAGTGTTTGGCTAGGATTTCCCGTTATGTCAGACCCTAATCGGAGGGGTATTGAGACCGAACGACCCGTGGTAGCAATGGGGATTCATGGGCGCTGAAGACTGGTAACCAACCCGTGAGAGGACAGGAATCACATTGTGGGGGCCATTTATCGGTAGGGTTGCATATGGATAGACTTGGGCTCACGGGCGCTCAAGACCGGTAACCAACCCGTGAGAGGACGTGAGAGCTTCCCGTTTACCATATGTGGATGACCAATAGGGTTGATGAGTCCGTAGTCAGGGACTATGATGACTCTAGTGTGAAGGATACCGGAAAGGATCGCCAGGGGCGAGGAATGGACGTATCTGGATCTGACTTGATGTAACTAAGTAGAAGACTTGCATTTGGCTAGGCTTTACCCTGACATGCGCCGATACTTAGACCAATGGTGATGTGAGAGAGTGGTGACCTATACCCCAGCCATGGAATATCCTGAGGGATGAAGGACCCATTATCAACTGATGATGAGTGAATGAGACTTTCCTAAAGAAGTATGGTGCTATGACTTAAAGCATGTCTGCCATTAGAGACCAGCATACATAGAGTTAGATTCATACATTCATTGTTTGTCTCATACCACATTGCATATATGTTTGTTTTGTAATCCTGCCATTTATGTTATTATGGATTTAACTGCCTTATTGAGTTTCTTTGAAACTCATTCCTTTTTGTACAATGTTTGTTAGACTATTCTACGAGTTCGAGTATCATGATTGCTCGTATGAAGAAGCGCAAGGAGAAGAGGCATATCTCCAGGAAAGTGATTGCGGTTATGACAATTACACTGAAGATCCCGCGAGTGGTTATGATCCGTACGATGCTTAGTCCGACCATAGAGTGGAAGCGCCCTTGTGCCATTTATGAGATTTATACTTATAGGGATATTGTCTATAAGATTGAGAACAATTTAGTTACCTTTTGTACCTGCTATTGGGATTAGATTCTATTATGTTTCTTCTCTTTTAGAACTACATTTCATTGGTTGTAGAGTGGGATTTCGCCTCACTTTACTTATCCGATTTAGACACTCGATTATATTTAGTACTCTGGTTTATGTATGATTCATTCTTTCCTTATTTGGATCTATGGTTTATCTTTCGCACATCGATTATTATTGTTCATGATTATGTTATTGTTTATGTGGGAGGTTGATTACTCGATACCTGATCTTTGGGCTGTGGATCACACTCTCGGGTATGCCAGATTGGGTACCGGCTGGGAGGATGTGACACATAGTGTCACATCCTCCCAGCCGGTACCCTAACTGGCATACCCGAGAGTGTGATCCACATCCCTCGAAGATCCAGTATCGAGGAAATCATCCTCCCACATATACAATAACATAATCATAAACAGAAAATAATCAAGGTTTAATATTATAAATAAGGTTCAAAACAAGAAGTGAATAAACAATATAATCGAGTGCGGAAAATGATACCAGATATCCAAAGATATCAAAAGAAGTAGAGAGAGGCGGAAACTCACTCCACAAAATACAATGGAACGCAGTATGTAAATTTAAAAGAAATAACAACTAAATCAAAGGAACTAAGAAAGATAACTAAACGTAAGAGTTTTCTATTCTATAGATGACGTCTTCAAAATAGTGGACTTCATCAATCCATTTGAGACGTTCCACCTCCACGTTGTCTTTAATCGTAGTACGCAACTTGATCAACTGAGGGATCATTAGAGTAATCTTAATTGTTGCCAACACCTTGCGTGTAGTACGCTTCATCGGCTTGCGCTTCAGCGTACTGTTCGCCATAGTAATCAGTACCTGTAGAATAGTCTAACAAAACAATGTTCAAAAGGAATGAGTTTCAAAGAAACTCAGGAAGGTAGTTAATCCATAACAACATAAATAACATGAAAGCAAACCATAAAAAGATGCAATGCAATATGAAACAAATAATGTATGTATGCATCTAAACTCTATGTATGCTGGTCTCTATGGCATACATGCTTTAAGTCATAGCACCATACTTCTTTGGGTAAGTCACGCATACAGCTGCTGTTGGTAGTGGGTCCGGCATCCCTAGGGACAAACCATGGCAGGGGGTTCAGTCAACACTCTCTCACAAAACCATTTGATAAGTACCGACGCATGTCAGGGTAAAAGCCTAGCCCAATGCAAGTCATCTACTCAGTTACATCAACTCAGGTCCAGATACCTCCATTCTTCGCCCCGGGCGATCCTTTCCGGTATCCTTTCCACTAGAGACCTAATAATCCCGGACTATGGACTCATCGACCCTACTGGTTATCCACATATGGTAAACGGGAGGCTCTCATGTTCCCTCACAGATCATTTCACCGGTCTTGAGCGCCAATGAGCCCAAGTCTAGCCATATGCAACCCTCCAATAAATGGCCCCCACAATGTGATTCCCGTCCTCTCACGGGTTGGTTACCGGTCTTAAGCGCCCATGAATCCCCATTGCTGCCACGGGTCGTTCGGTCTCAATACCCTTCCGATTTGGGTTTGATATAACGGGGACATCCTAGCCCAACACTGCTAGACAGTCCTAGGTATGACAATCAATAACTCGGGAAAGCGTCGATGAACAAACCCGGAAACATCCCATACTATTTCCGATAATGTCCAAGGACAGAAGTGTCAAAAGGACACCTCGCAATCCCAAATCACACCTAATCAGATACAATCTCAGATCAATCATGACATACACAGTCAACACATCATCATATAAAAGAGAGTATACAGTCATGATCTAATCATTAACAACATGATAATAACCAATTCATATAAGTATGAATAATGAAAAAGATTACCTAAACAAGTGCTATTGTTCTCACAGTAGTAAATCAGAAGTAAAAGTATACAAACAGTAATTAAACTCATAGTTTCATAAAGATAGAAACCAGAGAGTATGTGATCTATGTAGTTAAGGAGATAACAATCCTTACCTTCTAACTCGTAAAGGAACTTAGAGAATCAAGTAAGACCTTGACTAAACCTGAGAAAAGAGTCTTAAACTAGTGTATACAATAAGTTAGGAAAGATACATAGAAGGAAAGATCTTAAATCAATCAAAACAGACCAAGAATGGGGTTGTTGTACCCATCGGTCGACTGATTGGTCTACTGCCCCAGTCGACCAATGAGTCGACCAACATAAACAATAGCCATCAAGAATCAGAATTTTTAGAATATGAATCCGAATTTGGTGGTTCAAAAGGGTACAAAATAAGGGGGAAACTTTAATGCAAGCATCCAAGTCTATAGAGGACATCAAACCATTAATCAATTCAAGTTTCCAGGTTACAACTTAGGAACCAGAAGGTTAACCTAATTAGGTTAAATCATAGATCATGAAGGGAATATAGTATGGATCAAGGATAATGAACTAGAGGATGATAGGTTATGATTCTAGTAAAGAAAACACATTGATTGGCTGTTAACAGGGTCAAAAACATATATCCAAGAAATTAGGGTTTCACCCTTTTTGGCTCCCATGAAAAAGGTTGAGATCACAGGAGGGAGGGAATTAATGATTTGCCAATAACAACAAGACAAACTAAAGAATATTAAATTTAGATCAACCTAAACATTACCCATGAGGTTTCCCTCACATGGGAGGTTACCAAAGGTTCTCCCGATGACCACACAAGGTTAGGGTTTCAAGGATTAGGGTTTCCAAGATTCAACTGGCTAGGGTTAAGATCATGATGATGATCATAAATCTCAAAGAACATGATGAGATCATGGAATAGATGGTTGCAAGGGTGCAACATCTTCTTCCTGATCTCAACCAAGAACAGAATAAAGAAAAGAAAAATCAGAGAAAGAGAGGAAAGAGATCATAAACATACCTTTGATGCAGTAGGATGAAGATCACTTAAGTTCTTGCGAGATATCAACCAAAGATGCAAGGGAATTGATTAGAAAGGGGTTCTAACTCATTCCAGAGGCTTAGGAGGAAGATGAGGCGGAGTATTCCCGAGACTAAACTTAAATAGAGTAGCCACGACCTAATTTTCAAAAATAGACTCAATTGGTCGATTGATTGGTTGACTGCCCAATCGACCAATGAGTCGACCAATCAAGATAGCAACTTCAAAACAGGGAATTGAAGGCTCGGGTCAAGTCCAAACATCAAGGGGTTTTGCACACACCTAAAGTGACATACCTAGTAGGTAGAAATGCCTTCGAACCAATACAGAGAGCACTACAAGTCCATCAACTAATCCGATCTTCATCAGGGTGCAGTTTCCATAAATGGAACATTGACATCCACACTCAAGGATTCCGATCCAGCCATAAAGTCTTCAATAGAAATGGCCCAAAGATGACTTCTTGCCTTACTTCGGGTTGCTGGACCTACAAACAACAGGGTTTCCGGGTCAGGGTTAGGGCTGGGTTTCACACACAGGTTGTTAGTTGACACCGGATCTGCTGCAGATCTTTTATCTTATGCAGCTTATCAAAAACTTAAGGTGGGTGAAGACTTGATGGAGCCATCATCTACACATCTATATGGCTTTGCAGGGTCATCTGCAGTTGCGGAAGGATCGGTCCAGTTGGATCTATCAATGGGAAGCTTCCCTAAGGAAGCCACCATTCGGGTAAATTTCTTGGTGGTTCGGGATCTCCCTGCTTACAATGTAATTCTTGGGAGACCATCGTTCTCAAAATTAGGTGCTATCGTCTCAACGAAGCACCTCAAAATAAAATTCCCGACTAAGATGGGAGTTGGTCAAGTTTCATCTGACCAGAGAATCTCTCGACAATGTTATGTTGCATATCTGAAAGATAAGGAAGGCCCGAGAAAGGTAACGGAGTTACCAATTGAAGTACGAGATGATCGGGATGAGGCAGAAATGCAAAGGCCCGAGCAAGTAGAAAAGCTTGAACAAATCCAGTTGTATCCCGATGATGAAAAAAGAGTTACTTATATCGAGTCTGAAAAGCTGGAAGAATTCAAAGGGGAGTTGAAGTCTTTTCTTCAGTAAAATGGAGACGTGTTCGCATGGTCTACAAATGTTATGTCGGGAATCAATAGGCATGTTGCAGAACACAAACTTTGGCTAGATCCCAAGGTGAAACCAGTTATCCAACGAAGGAGAAATTTTTCCATGGAAAAATATGAAGCCGTTTGAGGCGAAGTCGAGAAGCTGAAGAGTTCTGGTTTCATTGAACCAATTGAATGCCTCGTCTGGTTGGCCAACGTCGTAATGGTCAAAAAGAAAAACGGGAAGTGGAGAATGTGTACGGATTACACAGACCTCAACAAGGCTTGCCCTAAGGATTGTTACCCATTGCCTAGGATTGATCTACTGATAGATGCAACTGCAGTATATGAAACCTTGAGTTTCATGGATGCTTATTAGGGGTATAATCAAATCCTCATGAATAAGGAGGACGAAAAGTTTACGACTTTCATGACTGATCGTGAAAGTTTTTATTATAAAGTCATGCCTTTTCGCCTGAAGAATGCAGGGGCTACTTACCAAAGGGCTATCAACAAAATATTCAAGGATTTGATCGGGAAAATTTTCGAAGCTTATGTTGACGATATGCTGGTAAAGAGCATTGCAAGAGCAAGACATATTGAAGATTTAACAGAGGTATTTTCAGTACTACGAAAAGACCAGATGAAGCTGAATACAGAGAAATGCACCTTCGGAGTCTCGTCGGGCAAATTTTTGGGCTTCATGGTATCACAAAGGGGTATTGAGGCTAATCCAGCCAAAATACAAGCCTTAATTAACATGGAGGCCCCCAAAACTGTTCGAGATGTACAATGCTTGACGGGGAGAGTAGCTGCTTTGAACTGTTTCATCTCACAATCAGGAGAAAAGTGTCTACCTTTTTTCAAAGCTCTCAAAGACTTGAGGGGAAACAAGGATGCAAAATGGACTAAAGAAGGTCAAAAAGCTTTCGAGGAACTGAAGGAGACACTAGGAAGGCCACCACAATTATCTCGACCCGAAAAGGGAGAAGTTTTGTAGCTATATTTAGAAGCATCACCTTCAGCAGTCAGTGCAGTTCTTGTTCGGGAAAAGGATAAGAAGCAATGGCAAATTTATTATGTCAGTCACGTATTACTGGACGAGGAAACTCGATATTCTCAGATCGAGAACCAGGCTCTAGCTCTTATGATAGCATCTAGAAAACTACGGCCATATTTTCAAGCTCATTCCATCGAGGTATTTACTACTTTTCCTCTTAGTAAAGTTCTTTGTAAACCTGATTTATCTGGAAGAATGGTGGCACGGTCGGTTGAACTCAGTGAGTTTCAAGTAAGCTTTAAGCCTCGAACGGAAATCAAAGCTCAAGCACTAGCCAACTTTGTAGTAGAGACTACTGCACCCATGGAAGAAGTTATTCAGCCCACTATCCCGATAGTGTGGGAGATATATGTGGATGGATCAAGTAACAAAGATGTAGTAGGAGCTGGAATTCTCCTAAAGAGTCCAGTATGATTCATTATTCGATATGCACTAAGATTTGCATTGGAAGCAAGTAATAATGAAGCAGAGTATGAAGCCCTAATAGCTGGACTTAGATTATCAAAATCTTTGGCAATAGCAGACGTAACTATTTATAGTGACTCTCAGCTTATTGTTAACCAAGTACAGGGGGAATATGGTGTTAAGGAACCCCGGCTACAGAAATATCAAGAGATTGTGCAAGTATTGCGAAAAGAGTTTAGGAATCTGAAAGTATATCAGATTCCAAGAGAAGAAAATACAATGGCAGATGAGCTATCCCGATTAGCCAATGCCAAAGAAAAGAATTTAGACCCTTCGGTCTACATCGAAGAGATAACATTCCCAAGTTATCACGAGAAGGAAATTTCATATATTGAAACGGAGCATTGCTGGATGGATCCCATAGTTGAGTATCTGAGAGATGATAAATTACCAGAGGATCCGAAAGAGGCGAGATAAATCAAGCAACGGTCGGCATGATTCATTATGCAAAATGGAAGGTTGTATAGAAGATCTTACTCCTGGAGACCCCTCCGAGATGTTTGGGTCCCAAAGGATCGGAGTCAGCCCTAGCTGAGGTGCACGAAGGAATTTGTGGTGCTCATATGGGTGGTCGAGCCTTGGCACACAAAATTCTAAGGCTCGGATTATACTGGCCTAAGCTCCAACAGGCTGCTATGGAATATGTTCGCCAATGTACCAACTGTCAAATCCATGCTACGGTATCTAAACGCCCAGCTGAAACCATGACTTCGATTTTAGATACCATCCCTTTCGCGATGTGGGGAATCAATATCATGGGCAAATTCACCAAAGCGTCGGGCGGAAGAGAATATCTCATTGTAGCAATAGACTACTTCACCAAATGGGTCGACACTAGCGCCCTGGCAACCATCACTGCAAGAAAAGTGGAGCAGTTCGTACTCGAGTCAATTATATATCGGTTCGAGATGCCAAAAATAATCGTTACCGATCATGGCACCCAATTTGACTGTCCTCAATTTGAACAATATTGTGGAACTTATTTGATCGAGCATCGTATGTCATCAGTGGCATATCCCCAAAGAAATGGTTAGGTAGAGGTTACAAACAGGACACTACTTGAAGGAATAAAGAGAAGACTCGAAGCTGATAAAGCCTTGTGGGTCGAAGAATTGCAGAATGTCCTGTGGGCCTACCGAACTACGGTTCGGACACCTACAGGAGAATCTCCTTTTAAGCTGGCATACGGATCTGAGGCTTTTGCACCTGTAGGAGTAATGGCGGGAACACTATGGGACAAAGAATTCGAAGAAAAAGCAAATGAACAAGGACTGCTTGATTGCCTTGATTTATTGGATGAGGTTCGTGCAAAAGCAATAGCACGAACTCAACATTATCAAAGGAGAATAGCGTTACATTATAATTCCCGAGTAAAGAAACATCGGAGAAATGGTATTGAGAAATACCTTAGCTTCAGATCCACGCCATTGGAGGAAATTGGACCCTTCATGGGAAGGACCATATATGGTTATCAAACCAGAAAGTTCGGGGGCTTACAAGTTGAAGAACTTGACAACCTAGAAAGAGTTGGATCGTTCGTGGAATGCCAGGCATCTGAAGAAATATTATCCTTGAAGATTATCATTTTCATTCACGATGTAACCAATTTCAAACTCAATAAATACAATTTTCAGTTTTCAACATACTGTCTTTTGATTGGGGGCATCATACAACACATTCAAGGAACAGATCCAGCGACAAAATCATAAGGCATCGGTTTAAAAACCGTGTGGGTCCTTCTACAAGGCATCGGTTTAAAACCCGAGTGAGTTCCTTCTCAGACTTATTGAATTTCTCCGGAAATCCTTAAGTAAAGGCATCAGTTTAAAAACCGTGTGGGTCCTTCTACAAGGCATCGGTTTAAAACCCGAGTGAGTTCCTTCTTAGACTTATTGAATTTCTCCGGAAATCCTTAAGTAAAGGCATCGGTTATAAAACCGTGTGGGTCCTTCTACAAGGCATCGGTTTAAAACCCTAGTGAGTTCCTTTTCAGACTTATTGAATTTCTACGGAAATCTCTAAGTAAAGGCATTATAAGACCTACTACAACAATGACTCAAGTGATTGGCAAAGTTCAAAGATGAAGCTTAATTCTTTATTTCCTTAAACGACCAGAAGAGGCCAACCTTTACATCAAGCATACATATGAGACAACAAGTGTTGGGGCTCGATCAAAAAAGAAAGACATCATCAAGAAGTTAAACAAGATCGAAGGAGCTTTGCCAGAAGTAATACAGAGTCAAAAGCAACATGGATTTAGGAAGAAGAAGAAGAAGAACAGAGTCGGGAAAAAGCATGTTATCAAAATCCTCTGCAATTCTATACTCTTTATTCAGCTTGACCGGAAGCGGCCTGATTGTTGATCAAACCTGCATTCAAGGCAAGCTCTTCATAACTAAATCCTAAGAGGAGCATAAGGAGGAGAATCATCGAGATAATGCATGATATCCGGATCTGGAGGTGGAGGGTCGTTTGTATCCTTGGACCAGTCAGGAAGGGAAAGACCCAGCTTTGCAAACACTTCAGGATGACAATTGGCGTTGTAGGGAGTCGTGTTGAAATAAGGAGCTCTCCTTAATATTGATTCCCATACTTCGTTTTCGCCATCCCGGTATGCCTGCAAGTTATAAGCGTTCAGTATGTCAACAAAAGGCTTACTGTGCAAATACTTGAAGATGCAAGCTCTGTAAACATCAGTTGGAAGGGATTCGGGCAAGGGAATAACAGCTTGCCTTTGGGGTAACGCTTCAAGATCCTTTCGCCCCGACCTTCCTGCTCCTCGTTCCAACCGCCGGATCTTCTCCTTGGCATCATCCAGATCCGAACGGAGTTCTTCTCCCTTGCAACCTCCCAAGCTAAGTTTCCAAGACGAGCAATTTCTGTGTCTTTGGCTTTGGAGTCTTCCCGAAGCCTGGAAACTTCATCACTCAGCCTACTGAGTCTACAGGCTACAGCCACTTGGTTGTGGAAGTTACCAGTGAGACTCCTGCAACAACTTCCGAGTTAGTCATGAGCAAAAGAAAAATCTTCAGAACAAAAAGGAAATGAAGAAAAAACTTACATCACCAGAGACTTCATAAAATCACTATCTGGAATGGTAGAAAGGGCTCTGCTCTTGGCAGGCATTTAAACACCAGTGCACCACTACAGTGCCTTGTCAAACTCGCTTGACACCAAATCAGACTGCCTCGAAGAACAAGAAGGATGAGCTACATCATCTGCCACCCTAGGGCGCTTCCTAGTGACAAAATCCTCCAGCTCCAGAGAAGGAGAGGAGGAGGATGCCAAACAAGCCTTAGAGTTGGAAATAGAAGCAACGCCTGCTGGGACCGCACCTTCATCAGATGCCAACATAGTTGCCTCAGATGTCCGAAGGGTCTTCATCAGGGGATCCCAAATGGTTTCTCCAGCAGGGGCATCAATAGTACAAACAACAACGGAGGGAGCCACATCCTCCTTGGAAGACCGAACAGTTTCTTCAGGCAGAGGGAGTGTAGGAGAAACATCAGCAGAAACTGGGGGAATCTGATATGAAGATACACCAATAGCAGTCTCCTTACGTTTAGAAGATTCACCAGATGCAATCGCCTCACAGGAAGCAACCTTCGTCTGTACTGAGGCAGTTTTCTTATAGGAATTCGCCCTAATAAAGCTCAAATCAATTCTGGGAAGCACTGCAAATACAAAAAAGTAGTGTCAGTACGAAGATCCTACAACATACAGAAAAGGGTAAACCCTAGGTCTCTGTTAAGCATGAACAGTTCAGAACTTCCTTAATAAGTAAACCCAAAGTATGAATGCTGTGGAGTTTACTCAGGGAGAAGAAGAGATGAAGATTCGTGATAAAAGACTTACTTTTTCAACTTCTGATCGAAGAGGATGTTGAAGGACAAGAGTATGAGGAAGACAGAATGTCGTCTTGCAAATCTATTAGACAGAAATAATTTGCAGATAGCAAGATAAAGGTGAAGTACCTTTGAGGGGCTTAAATAGCCTCAAGGTGTGATGCAATGGTTGAAACCCCAAGGTAATCAAGGGACAGGATTGAAGAGACGCTTCGAACTCCTCAAAACGAAGGATCAACGGTTAGGGGATAACGGCGCTTCAAATTCAAAATTCGAAGGCTGATCAAAGCTTCCACGTGGAAAAATATTCACCTGATATGAGGATACTACCAACCGTCGCACCACATGAAATATTTCTAACTCCTTGGGAGAAGTGATTGGCATACGAATGCAGGAAAACGTTTGGACTTCGCAATAAGTAGAGGGTCGGTTGGGAATAAATCTTCAGAGGAAAATGAACACATCTCTCTTGAGCGCATCTCTATGATATCCCTAACGTTATCTCCAGTTAAGTACAAGTTACTCTGCAAGATTAACCTATATCATTTACGTCTTGACCTAAAGACGATATTTTGGGATATGAGACGAAGAAGCATTAAGGCAATCATTGGAAAAGTTCAAGAAAAGAGATTGATTTCTATTTCATCAATAACATGGAGGCCCAACCCTTACCAAAAAAAATATATATATATATATATATATATATATATATATATACACACACATAGGAGATTTGGTTTCCTATGTTCCTTCTTCATTATCAACTAAAGAGTCTTTCTCAGGATCTCTTTCCGAAGTAGGCTGTCAAGGTTCTTCAAGAAGAGGCGGTGAATCAACAAGATACTCCTCAATATTTGGGTGCGCGGGAATAGGATCCTCCTCTTCCAAAACCCAATCCGAGAAGGCCAACTTAAGCTTCACGAAGTATTCTTTGTGGCACACCTCTTGAAAGGGAGTTGTATCAAAGGAGGATTGGATTCAAGGATCTTTTCCCAAATGTCATTTTGCCCCACTCGATAAGCTTGAAGGTTAAAGCGGCCCATCAAGTTGGTAAAGGGGACACTATTCAGATACTTCCAGATGCATTTCCTCCGAAGATATGGCTTGATATGTTCGGGTTCGCTGGGAACTGCCATTTTCGATAGGCGCTCATTGTCCAAGGTGTAATATCCAGCCCTATTCTAACCCTGACCCTAACCCGGATCCACTGTTGTATTCAGGTCTGAAGACCCGAAGCGGTAGTAGAAGAGACCTATGGACCATTCTGATTGATGATCATGATTCGGAGACCGAGCCTATGGACATTGATGATGATACCCCTTGCTTAAATGCATTATCAGTGTTTAAGGAAAGTCTGCTTATCGGAGAAGATTAATCTAGTTGATGTACCTAATGACCTCCTGTACACAATCCGAAGGTATTCCCCGAAACTAGACTTCTTGATTGAATTGTGGAAGAAAACCTCACTCAAATTGACCTTGTATAGCCTTTCAAATCCCTACTTGAAATTGCTGAACTAAACCTGTTTTTCTGCTGAGAAACATTTTGGTCGATCCTTTTGGTCGATGCCATCGACCAAAACCATAGACCAAAGTTTCCCAGTCTGCCAAGTTAATGATTCCATGGAATATTCCCATTCTATTTATTATAACCTCGAGCCTAATGCCCTATTGCAATCATTTTCTCACCTGAAATCATGGGGAGAGCTTCCCAAGGCATCTCCTTGGCTAATATGAAGGGCACCTTATCAAAAACTCATTGCTTACTAGCTTTTAGTCGTAAGCTGAGAGTGGTCGTGCCTTTTTCAGGGAGTCCCCGGCAGCAGAAAGAGAAAGATCGGGTTTTAGTTCATCTATTCAATCCGGAGTCCTTATCCTTTGATTCTTGTCTACATCTTCCACACCAAGGTATAAATCACCATTCCACTCTCTATCCTACCATTTTCTATTCTTTTCTATGCCTATCTTGCTGGTGAGACATTGGAAATGGTGCTGCAACCTTGCAACCACCACTCCAAGTGTCTACACATGATTAACCTATGAACTTCTTAGCCATCCATTGATGCTATGCCTCCACCTCATGCCTAGCATATGTATTCCTTAATTTTTCTATTAACATCATGTCATTTTGTACCAAACTGAGTTGTAGGGCATGCTATGTTCATGTTTATCACTTCTATATGATTCCAATCGAAATTCTATTAGTTCCCCTAGCTATTACATGCCATTTCCATGACAGTGCAATCAATCCCAACTCATGCCATGATGTTTGTCACTTGAACTTGTTAGCTCAATTTGGGGCTTTTTGTTTGGACCATTGGATTGGGTAAATTTCTTGACTTATAGTGTTCTACTACTGTTGTTAAGTATTCCTCCAAGTTTCAGATTGATCCAAACATCAGAAAACCAATTTTGGATGAAAACCCCCAAAATCCATCCTTTTGTCCCGAAGGAAATTTTGGTCGATCTTTTTGGTCGATACCATCGACCAAAAACATCGACCAAAGTTGTTGCTGACGGAAACCTTGGCTAGTTTTGATCCAATTAATATCCAATCTTCCTAATTTTTTCTCTAACTTATTATTGATGTTTGTTTAGGGCCTTAACAATTATTTTGGACTATTTCTCGGTATTCTCAATTCATCATCAATTCAACCCAAGGTAAGGATGGTTATCTCCATAAACATATGGATCACCAACTTATGATTTATGTTCTTGTTTATGAATAGAACCTTTTGATTACTTTTAAATCTTTATAAGACTATTATATATGTGTTAGAACAGTAGTATTGACATCTTTATACTCTTGTCATGTTACATTACTATTCTTGTTTACTTATGTCTATGATGATTCATTTCAATATCATGATTTAACTTTTATGATAAGATGTATTGGATGCATGAAAGATGATGAACTTGAATATGTGATTGCTTACGTATAACTTGGGATTGGGGAGTGTCCTATTGACACTTCTGTCCTTAGGCATCGGAGGGAATAGTATGGGATGTTCTTCGATGGTGCCTATCGACACTCTCCCAGGTTACTGGATGACATACATAGGACTATCTAGTTGGGTGGCTAGGTTTATGCTTGTCGTGTCAGACCCGGATTGGAAGGGCATTGAGACCGAACAACCCGTGGTAGTGTATGGTTGGATGGGCGCTCTAGGCCGGTAACCAATCCGGTAGGGGACATAAACCATACTATGGATACCCGAAAGGGGCCATTTATTGGTAGGGTTGCAAATGGCTAGACTTGGGCTCACGGGCGCTCAAGACCAGTAACCAATCCGTGAGAGGACGTGAGAGCTTCCCGTTTACTATTTGTGGATGACCAATAGGGTTGATGAGTTCGAAATTTTGGATTTCGCTGACTCTAGTGTGAAGGATACCGGAAAGGATCACCGGGGGCGAGGAATGGATGTATTTGGATCTGACTTGACCGACTGAGTATGACTTGCATTGGTCTAGGCTTTACTGTGACATGCGCCAATACTTATACCAAACAGTGATGTGAGAGAGCGGTGACCTATTCCCTTACCATGGTTTTTGAGATGACTTTATCGAACTTCCCTGGCAGACCCAAGATATCTTGTATGATTGAGGGGGAGTGACTAACCACCCAAAGAAGTATGGTGCTATGACTTAAAGCATGTCTACCCTAGAGACTAGCATTCATAGAGTTAGAATCATACTGCATCATATGTTCCATATCACATTGCATTATGTATGTTCTGTATGTGTAAGATTTCTAATTATGGAATAACTACCTTGCTGAGTTCTTCGAACTCATTCCTTTTGAACAAATGTTTTTAGATTATCCTATAGGTACCGAAGACTAAGATGGCACCCCCTTCGAGATGGACTATGTGAAATCCCCCGGATTTCTACCCCTTTAACCCATGATTTTAAGACCGAGAACCTGGGCCTTGATTCGGCGACAATCATGGACCATTCAATTCGAGCCCGAAGGTTTGGAAATTGAACAAATTTTTGTGGATGACCCTTGTAATGACTCAAAAACTCTCCTAGAGTTTAAGTGAAGAAAGAAGATTAGTCTCGATGGTGTAAAAAGGGTAATTTTGGAATATCTGTAGGTCAACGATGAAGAATCTGATTGACACAAATAATATATCAAATCGAAGATCGTCGAAAGACCTTTCTAACGAGATAAAAATCATCAAAATATGAGTTTGTTTTGGGGTCCAACCATGGACCAGAAGCTTGGGCCATTTGGGTGAACCAACCCCCACCCTATTTTCTATTTAGGGGCAAAATAGGAAATTCGGATTTTAAAACCCTATTTATGTTTTATCTCATCCGTAAACACAATATTTGGAGGCTAGAAAGAAGGAGAAGAGTATTTCTCATCCAATCAAAGGTGTTCTGCAACTCAAATCATTGCGGGAATTTTATGAAATGTTAGTTTTCTTTAATCCTTCTCTTATACATGGTTTTGGGAGCAATTTCTCTTATTTCCTTTTGAGAGATCTTAAAGGAATGCATGTTTGGTATATTGGATGATCCTCTTTTCTTATATTAAGGTTCCCCTTGAGTTTGGGAGTAATGGTTTATCCCCTTGCAAAAGATTTTAGAATTTGACTCTCTAGGTTACCCACGGGTGATTTATGAGAGACAATTTGGGGCATTTTAATTTTGGTCAAATTGGATGAAATTGAAGGTACCCATAGGATCCTTTTGTTTTCAATTAGCTTTCCCCAAAATTTCGTTTCGTTTAGACTTCAAATTGGTGGCAAATTAGTGACCATTCACAAGTGAGGTTGAGAACTACCATTTTTAACCTAGTTTTTCAGATTTGGGTTTTCGTGGGAAGATTTTAGGATATCTTTTGAAACCCAAATTGGCTCTAATTTTTGATAATTATTTCTTTTGCATAAATAGGTTAATATATCCTTAATCACTAATTTGTGTGAGTGGATTCTTGGATTTGGAGGAAGAACAAAGTAAAAGGTGAGGAATATACTTAACTTTATATTACATGTATAATGATGTTAGTTACTTTCATTATTGATATCTTGTATTGCTTTAGTATTATCTTGTGGTTATTTTATGTCTTTTGTTAAATATGAATTGCTATAATTTATGTTTATTATTACTTCTGATGTTGCTCCTTGCTTTGAAATCTATTATTGTTGTTATGAAATGGAATGTGAGTGTATGAGAGGAGAAATATTATTATTTCCTCTACCTTGTATTTTCTACTAGGGTTGTGGGTTCATTGCCCTAGTGACATTATATGATTGCTTATATTGTGGTTGGGAATGGGGAATGCCCTTTTGGCATTTCTGCCATAGGATACCAGAGGAGGCGGCATGGGACGCATTCCTATGGTGCCCTTGGCTCTTTCCTAATTACTGATTTACATATTTAGGGCATGTCTAGAAGTGTTTGGTTAGGTGACCTCATGAGTACTACTACCCTTTCGGCAGGGGTATTGAAGCCGGTTAACATGTGATGTTAGTGGCTGGGTTCTGTGTGTCAAGCAGGCCCACTGTCATCATGAGATGGTAGGGTTGCATATAATAGACAAGGGCTCATGGGCGCTCAAGACCGGTGAAATGACCCGTGAGAGGACATGGAGAGCATCCTGTCCATTATATGTGGATGACCATAGGGTTAGGGGTCAACGTAGTCCGAGTTGGTTGGTGCCATAGGGGAAGTATCTGTCACATCCTCCCAGCCGGTACCCTAACTGGCATACCCGAGAGTGTGATCCACAGCCCGAAGATCAGGTATCGAGTAATCAACCTCCCACATAAACAATAACATAATCATGAACAATAATAATCGATGTGCGAAAGATAAACCATAGATCCAAATAAGGAAAGAATGAATCATATATAAATCAGAGTACTAAATATAATCAGAGTGTCTAAATCAGATAAGTAAAGTGAGGTGAAATCCCACTCTACAACCAGTGGAAAAGTAGTTCTAAAAGAGAATAAATAGAATAGAATCTAATCCCAATAGCAGGTACAATAGGTAACTAAATTGTTCTCAATCTTATAGACAATATCCCTATAAGTATAAATCTCATAAATGGCACAAGGGCGCTTCCACTCTATGGTCGGACTAAGCATCGTACGGAGCATAACCACTCGCGGGATCTTCAGTGTAATTGTCGTAACCGCAATCACCTTCCTGGAGATATGCCTCTTCTCCTTGCGCTTCTTCATACGAGCAGTCATGATATTCAGAACCTGTAGAATAGTCTAACAAACATTGTACAAAAAGGAATGAGTTTCAAAGAAACTCAGTAAGGCAGTTAAATCCATAATAACGTAAATGGCAGGATTACAAAACAAACATAAATGCAATATGGTATGAGACAAACAATGAATGTATGAATCTAACTCTATATATGCTGGTCTCTATTGGCAGACATGCTTTAAGTCATAGCATCGTACTTCTTTAGGAAAGTCTCATTCACTCATCATCAGTTGGTAATGGGTCCGGCATCCCTCGGGACATTCCATGGCTGGGGGTATAGGTCACCACTCTCTCACATCACCATTGGTCTAAGTACCGGCGCATGTCAGGGTTAAGCCTAGCCAAATGCATGTCTTCTACTTAGTTACATCAAGTCAGATCCAGATACGTCAATTCCTCGTCCCTGACGATCCTTTCCGGTATCCTTCACACTAGAGTCCTCATAGTCCTTGACTACGGACTCATCAACCCTATTGGTTATCCACATATGGTAAACGGGAAGCTCTCATGTCCTCTCACGGGTTAGTTACCGGTCTTGAGCGCCCATGAGCCCAAGTCTATCCATATGCAACCCTACCAATAAATGGCCCCCACAATGTGATTCTTGTCCTCTCACGGGTTGGTTACCGGTCTTGAGCGCCCATGAATCCCCATTGCTACCACGGGTCGTTTGGTCTCAATACCCCTCCGATTAGGGTCTGACATAACGAGACATCCTAGCCAAACACTACTAGACAGTCCTAAATATGTCATCCAACAGTTTAGGAAGGTGTCCAGAGGGCATCTCCGGAAACATCCCATAATATTCCCATAGTAGTCCAAGGACAGAAGTGTCAAAAGGACACCTCTCCTTTCCAAACCATACTTAAGCATACACAAGCATCAATTCATAACATCACATATATGGTAACTTCATATATGGAAAGAAATCAATAATTACAATCAACTTGTATATAACTGGTAAGTAAATCATACATGAGTCAATTCAATATAAATAAGTAATGCTACTGATATCAAGACAGTACCACAGTAGTATAACATTATGAGAATCTAACTAAAGAAATAAATTAACAAGATTCAAATATAGAAACTAAGATATGCAATTTATGTTGTTAAAGAAGTAACCATCCTTACCTTTTATAACTTGCAAAGGAATCCTAAGAAATCAAGTAAGATCTTGACAAACTTCAGAAGAAGGTCCTAAACAAGTGTATACAACATATTAGGAAAGATCCCTAACAGAGAAGATACCAAAACATCGAAAACAGACCAAATCTGGAGTTGCTGTACTCATTGGTCGATTGGATTGGTCTACTTCCCCAGTCGACCAATCAGTCGAACAATGAAGACAGTAGCCTACAAAATCAGAGTTTTAAGAAATAAGATCCGAATTTGGTGGTTCAAAAGGGTACTAAACAAGGGGTAAACTACATTGGTAGTATCCTAACATATAGAGGACCTCAAAACACTAATCGAATCAAGTCTTCAAGATACAAATTAGAAAACAAAAAGTTACCATAATTAGATCAATCATGGTTCTTGAAGAATTCAAGATAGAAATCATAGACAAGAACAATAGGAGAATGAATCATTGATTCAGATAAAGATATCATGGAAGTCATACTTAGATCTTCAAGAAAATAGACCTAAGAGCATAAATCTAAATAAGGAAACAAAACCTACCATAGATATAACTATCATGATTCATGAAGAAAGCATGGTATGGTAGAAGAAAAACAACTAGAGATTGATAGATCATGGATCATGTAAAGAAAACACAGCAATTGACTACTAACATGATCAATATAGTAGATCTAAGAAGATCAGAATTTAAATCAAAAGATGAACAAAGACAAGATCATGATTTGATCATGATTCCTTCAAAAGCTTGCAATGATCATGGTTAAGATCATTGCATTAGCCATTAATCCTTAGGAAGATCATGAGAGACAAGTCCAGAGATGTTTGCAACAGAGAATGCAGCATCTCCTCTACTGTCTCAGCTCAAAAAGGAAAGAAAAACAGAGATGGAGGAGAAGAAGAGAGTGTAGACATACCTTTGATGCAAGAGGAAGAGTTTTGACAAAGATCCGTCAGGAAAAACACCAAGGATGCAAGGGAGATGACTTGCAGAGGTCTTTGGTTCGTTCCAAAGAGTTTGGAGGCAGAAAATACGAAGTAGACTCGAGATTGGACTTAAATAGAGCAAGCAAGACCTAATTACCAAAGACAGAACCCATTGGTCGAGTGGATTGGTCGACTGGTCCAGTCGACCAATCAGTTCAGCAACTCCTAAACAGGGAATTGAAGACCCAGATCAAATCCAATCCTAAAGGGGTTTTGCACACATATCAAGTGACTTACCTAATAGGTAGAAATGCCTTCAAACCATGATAGAGAGCACTCCAAGTCCATCAACTAATCCGATCTTCATCAAGATTCAGTTTCCATAAATAGAACCTCATCATCAACTCTCATGGATTCAAAGCTAGACACCAAGTCCTCCACTGGGATGGCCCAAAGCTGACTTCTTACTTTACTTCGGGTCATTGGACCTACAAATAACAAGGTTTCCGGGTCAAGGTTAGGGCTGGGTTTCACAGTATCTATACCACATGTAGTACGAGACCGTATGACTTTGCATTGGCCTGGGATTATCCTTGACACGCGCCAGATCTTATACCAATGATGATGTGAGAGAGTGGTGACCTAATCCCCAACCATGGCTTGACAGGACTTTACACAACAACCGCGGAGAACCCAACAGACGTGCATCAGAGCCGTGAGGGAAGAGTGATGAGACCGCCCAAAGAAGACTGGTGTATGACTTAATGCGTGTCTACCATAGAGACTTCATGATAGAGTTAGGAGCATAATCATTCATATATCATATCATTGTCATTAATTTCATTATCGATATTTATGTTATATGTGTGGTGTGGAATCTTGAGAATGAATGTGTGATATGATGTTGAGTTGACCTCACTGAGTTCTTTTGAACCCATTCCTTTTATATGTCTTTTTCTATTAGATTATACTGCAGGTTATGAGGACTTCCTCCAAATGGAGGATTCGTTGCTAGTATATCTTCTTGAAGGAGTGACTGAAGAAGAAGTGGACGCACATGGAGCTTCATGCCAGTATCAAGACTATTCTTTTAGGTGAGATTCCATTAGAGAAATAGTCTAGTTTAGTTTTCCGCTGCATTGAAAATTACTCTATTTTCTTTTCAAAACTCTGATGTTATATTTTTATTTTGAAGTAATGGATGATTGTAACCATTATTTCGGTTTTGATAACTTAGTATGATAAACTTGATTTCTTCTTGTCCATTTAATTATGCTATATCATGTTTTGTATGGATTTGTCACTGAACCTAGATCTTGCGGTGTATCACCCCCATGGGCATTCAGGTAATGACCGGATCCAGCTGGGTGGGGTGTGACAGACTATGATTCCGCATACTACCTTCGGGTAGTGGCATCTGTGAAGATCCGAGTGTTGGTGCCGAGGAGGATTACTATCCGCACCAGGGTTAGCCCCATGGTTGTGAGGGAGCGGCAAAGCTAGGTTTACTTCATCCGTACCATTGAGGAGACTGTTATTAGAGTAGAGGAAACCCTAGCTTAGTGCCCCATTTCTCTGGTGTATTTTTGGAGTATTTGGGCCTGTAATTAACTTGTTGGATTTATCTTTCAGATACTTGGACATGTAATTAACTTTATCACACTTCTTTCCGCTGCTCTGAGAGAGTGGTTATCATACCTTCTCTCACCTTTATGATTATGTTCACACTTTAATATTATCTGTCTTCCGCACTCTGATTTATTTAATCTTACCTTATTCATGATACTTAGTATTAATTGTTTTTACTTTGATTATATTTATTCATGATTATGTCATTGTGTATGTGGGAGGCATGGACCTACGAATCTTGATCCTTGGACTGTGGATCACATTCCCGGGTATTCCAAATGGGGTACCGGCTGGGTGGATGTGACAGATTGGTATCAGAGCCCAAGATCAAGTGGAACCCCGACCACAGAAACGGTGACGGAACATTCTGAGTCACAGATCCAAAAGTCATTCAAGTACTCTTAGAAGCGAATAATAGATAACTTGGATTAGAAACCAAAATATTGAAGCATAATTCGATTCATGAATAAGACACAATAATATAAACAAAGTAACTGATCTTCATTAATCACATAGGAGAATTTTACAAGTCTGAAAAAGAAATACATCCAAGATAGCATAAAAGAAAATTCCTAGTACTATCTATATAGATGATCGACTCCGACGATCTGTCTGACCCCTCCTAGATCTGAACTCCTCCTCCAGTCGTGCAAACCTCTCACCAAGGGTGCACATGTGTAATTCTATCCTCTCCTGGCGAGCCTCGATCCTCTCAAGTATAGAGTAAATAGACGGCTGATGAGAAGCCACATCTGGAGCCTCAGAAGTCATGTGAGATGGACCTCCGACCTCAATGAATCATGGAGTGGGAACCTCCTCATGTCTCGGAGCCTGATCATCATCCTCACCGTGCTCATCATTGTTGTAATATCCAGCCCTATTCTAACCTTGACCCTGACCCTGATCCACTGTTGTATTCAGGTCCAAAGACCCGAAGCGGTGGAAGAAGAGATTTATGGACCATTCTGATTGATGATCATGATTCGGAGACTGAGCCCATGGACATTGCAATGATACCCCTTGCTTAAATGCATTGTCAGTGTTTAAGGAAATTCTGCGCATCGGAGAAGATTAATATAGTTGATATACCAAATGACTTCCTGTGCACAATCCGAAGGTATTCCCCAAAACTAGACTTCTTGATTGAATTGTGGAAGAAAACCTCACTCAATTTGACATTGTATAGCCTTTCAAATCCCTATTTGAAGTTGTTGTTCTAAACCTTAATTTTCTGCTGAAAATATTTTGGTCGATCCTTTTGGTCGATACCATCGACCAAGGACCATCGACCAAAATATCCCAATCTGCCAAGTTAATGATTCCATGGAATATTCCTTTTCTATTTAATATAACCTCGAGCCTTGAGCCCTTTTGCAATCATTTTCTCACCTGAGAACGTGGGGAGAGCTTCCCAAAGCAGCTCCTTGGTTAGTGTGAAGGGTACCTCATCAAAGACACTTAGTTTATCATTGATTCTTGTCTTCATCTTCCACACTAAGGTATGACTCCTCATTCCACTCTCTACCCTACCATTTTCTACTCTTTTCTATTATCACCTTGCTAATGAGACATTGGGAATGGTGTTGCAACCTTGCAACCACCACTCCAAGTGTCTACTCATGCTCAATCCATGATTTCCTTAGCTATTCATTGATGCTATGCTTCTATCTCATGCCTAGCATACGTATTCCATGATTTCCTATTAACATCATGCCATTTGATACCAAACTGAACTATAGAGTGTATTATGTTCATGTTTAACATTGCCATATGATTCCAATCGAATTTCTATTAGTTCCTCTAACTATTACATGCTATTCCTCATCAATGCAATCAATTCCAACTCATGCCATGATGTTTATCACTTGAACTTGATAGCTCAAATTGGGGCTTTTTATTTAGACCATTGGATTGGGTTAATTTTTTGATTTATAGTGTCCTACTACCGTTGTTAAGTATGCCTCCAAGTTTCAGATTGATCCGAACACCGGAAGACTCATTTCAGATTAAAACCCCCAAAATCCACACTTCTGTCTCGAAGGCAATTTTGGTCGATCCTTTTGGTCGATACCGTCGACCAAAGACCATCGACCAAAATGTTGGCAGACAGCAACCTTGGCCAAATTTTGATCCAAATGACATCCGATCTTCCCGACTTCTTTTCTAACTTATTATTGATGTTTGTTTAGGGCCTTAACAATTCTATTGGACTATTCTTGGTATTCAAAATTCATCATCAATTCATCCAAAGTAAGGATGGTTATCTCCATAAACATATAAGTCATCAAATATTGAATTGTGTTTTATTTAAAGAATGGAATCCCTTATTTTCTTTCAATCATTATAAGACTGTTACATATGTGTTAGAACAGTAACATTTAAATCTTTATACTCTTGTTGTGTCCTCTTATCATTTTGATTGCTTATGTTTATAATGATTCGTTTCAATATCATTATTTGATTACTATTATGAATATGCATTGGATGCATGAGAAATGATGAGATTGGATATGTGATTGTTTACGTATGACTTGGGATTGGGGGGTGTCCTACTGACATTCCTGACCTTGGGCATCGGAGGGAATAGTATGGGATGTTCTCCGATGGTGCCTATCGACACTCTCCCGGGTTATTGGATGACATACATAGGACTGTCTAGTTGTGTGGCTAGGTTCATCCTTGTCGTGTCACACCCGAATCGGAAGGGCATTGAGACCGAACAACCCGTGGTAGTGTATGGTTGGATGGGCGCTCTAGGCCGGTAACCAATCCGGTAGGGGACATAAATCATGCTACGGATACCTGAAAGGGGCCATTTATTGGTAGAGTTGCATATGGATAGACTTGGGCTCACGGGCTCTCAAGACCGGTAACCAATCCGTGAGAGGACGTGAGAGCTTCCCGTTTACTATATGTGGATGACCAATAGGGTTGATGAGTCCGAAATCCGGGATTTCGCTGACTCTAGTGTGAAGGATACCGGTAAGGATCGCCGGGGGTGAGGAATGGACGTATCTGAATCTGACTTGACCGACTGAGTAGATGACTTGCATTGGGCTAGGCTTTACTGTGACATGCACCAGTACTTGACCAAATGGTGATGTGAGAGAGCGGTGACCGATCCCCTTACCACGGCTTTTTGATGACTTTACCGATCTTCCCCGGGCATTCCCAAGATATGGAAATGGGAGAGTGACTAACGACCCAGAGAAGTACTGTGCTATGACTTAAAGCATGTCTACCCTAGAGACTAGCATTCATAGAGTTAGACTCATATTTGCATCATATGTTCCATATCGCATTGCATTATAATATGTTCTGAATGTGTATGATTTCTAATTATGGGATAACTTCCTTGCTGAGTTGTTCGAACTCCTTCCTTTTGTGCAAATGTTTTAGATTATATTCCAGGTACCGAAGATTACGATGGCACCTCCTATGAGGCGGACTATGATTCCACATACTACCCTCCGGGTAGTGGCGTCGGTGAGGATCCGTATATTGGAGCCGAGGAGGATTACTATCCGCACCAGGGTTAGCCCCACAGTTGTACGGGAGCGGCAGCGTTGGGTTTACTTCATCCGTACAGTTGAGGAGACTACCATTAGTATAGAAGAAACCCTAGCATAGTGTCCCATTCCCCTGGTGTATTTATGGGACCTTGGATCTTGTAACTAACTTATCTTTGGGATTTTCTTGTGACATTTGGACTTGTATTTGACGTTATCACACTTCTTTTCCGCTGCACTGAGAGAGTGGTTATCATACCTTCTCTCACCCTTATGATTATGTTTATACTTTAATGTTATTGTCTTCCGCACTCTGATTTATTTAATCTTATCTTATTCATGATACTTAGTATTAACTGTTTTTACCATTGATTATTACTGTTCATGATTATGTTACTGTGTATGTGGGAGGCATGGACCTCAGATCATTGATCCTTGGACTGTGGATCACATCTCGGGTATTCCAAATGGGGTACCGGCTGGGTGGATGTGACAATCGTCATCACCATCACCATCACCATCATCAGTACTATCATCCCCGGATGCATCATCGATGTCATCCTCATCCTCTGATCTAACGGCATCATGGAGCCCCATTTTCCTGATCAACCATGAGCCGATGTTCTCACCTAAGTCTCGACCCTGAATCATGGGTGTATGCTCCAAGTCCACATCAAAGTGCTCAAAAAACAGAGTCAGGAGTCGACCGAAAGCCAAGTTCCTATCCCTAGGATACTCAATCCGATCAATCATAACATTCTGCATGATGTATGCTAAATCGATCTACACTCCAGTATACATGCTATAGATAACCAGTGCCTCCATCGCTGACACCTTGCTATGGTGCCCTGCCTTCGGAAGGATGTTTCGCCTGATGATGCGAGCGATAACCCGACCTGAAGGACACATCGTGGTACCACACCGGGGCGTATAGCAGTTAATGTCATCCCATAGAGTCATGCATACCTCGTATACCTCATAGGGAAGAAGAACATCAGTGATGTCTGTACCAGCGGGAATCTCGTACAATCGCGACATCTAAGATGCGAGCCAATGTCCTAGTAGTGAAACTGATCTCCCTGCCTCCAACCATAGAATCCATGACAATCCTAGAACCATCCCGTGGATCATCCTCTATACGGTAAGTCAGGTTACTATAGAAGTACCTGACAAGAACTGGATAGACTGGTTGTGCCGTAGTGTATAAGTGAAGCCAATCCTAGAACCATCCCGTGGATCATCCTCTATACGGTAAGTCAGGTTACTATAGAAGTACCTGACAAGAACTGGATAGACTGGTTGTGCCGTAGTGTATAAGTGAAGCCAATCCATAGCCTCCAATCTCTCTCGAATGCGAAATACCTCTAAATCATCTACATCCACCAATCGTCCGTGCTCGATCGGTATATCATGGAAATAGTGCTCATGTAAAAACTCAGCCATAGGAGTAGTAAAATGCTCCTCGTCTGTAACCTCTGCCTGGGGAACAAGTCCTCGACCTCTATCCACTCGTCTCCCTCCTCTAGGCATAGTGAATCTGTTGAAACAAAGAAAGAAACTCATTTGGATTAGTCCCAGTGTATGATTGTTAGATTAAGGGCATTTTTCGTAAATTTTCAGAAAAATTCGATCTTGGTAAAATTTTGATTTGATTATTCTAACATATGCATAAGACCTATGCAAGCATGCTAGAATACTTCATTTGGTGAAAATCCATCTTTTTGGCATATTCAAAGTGAAAATTCAGCAAGTAGGAGAGAGAAAATCCCTCCTTTGGCTTGCATTTGTGATTTTTAAAAAAATTGGAATTTGATCGAATGAAGAGTGGGAACACTTTCCCCATAATAAATCAGTATTGTAGAAATTTATTTCATGTTAAAATTCCTTTTGTTTTGAAAATGAGACAAGTTTTTGTAAGTTGGGTTTTTGTGAAATGAATAGTGTTGTGATAACCAAAATGAATGCAATCTTGTGTTTGGAACTTAGACTTACTTGAAAAATTATGGAAACATGTTTCTAATCACTTACATACATGATTCTAACCATTAGCAACATGCATTATTCAATTTTATTGGAAAACACATCTATGGTAAATGAAGTATTCAAGAAAAGAGAAAGAGAAGGAGAACCTACTTGTGTTGATGATCAAATGAGAATCTCAAGAATGGTTGAAGCCTTGAATCAAGTCCTACCACCTTTGAAAACCCTAGAAAATTGTTTTCCCTAGAGCTAAACTCGAAATGGTTGAGTGAAAAATGAAAATGAAATGAGAAGTGGGCCCTTTAAATCTGATTTTTCGTGCAAAAACTTTTTGGTCGATGCCATCGACCAAAAGCATTGACCAAAGTTGGTCAATTTTTTGCCTTGAGTTGTTTTTTGGAATTTCTGATTTTTGACTTAGCTCCTTTGGATTTTGAGCAATATTGATTTATTTGACTGCTATATTGATAATTCTAACCATGATTTGGTTATCCTATTCGTTGATCAAGTTTTCTTTGTCAGATTTGAAATTTTGGTATCCTTATCTTTGATTCTTGCAGAATGGTCTTACTTAGAAACCGTTTCGTCGGATCTGGCAGCAACGGAAATGAGGAAACCCCTGCTGGGGGCTTCGATCAGCAAACACAGGATGATAGCCACACCACCAATGGCATCCCTGGTGCCCCCGATATCGGAAGCTTTAGAGATATCGCCAGCGTCATGACCAACATGATGCATCAGCAGGCTGCCCAATTTAATCAAATGATGGCTGGTTTTTCTACCCTTCGCAATGAGAACCGTGCCGGAGTTGGAACTTCTGAAGCCGCAACCCCTCTTGTGGAAAGATTCACCAGGACACCCCACACCCGTTTGATGGAAAGTTTCTTAAAGTTGCAAGTACCTTCTTTTACTGGTGTGACAAAGGACACCCTCTTTCCAAACAAGTGGCTTCAAGAATTGGAGAAGGCCTTTAGACATTTGCAATGTTCTGATGCTCAAAAATGTTGTTTGCCAAGCAGAAGCTTCAGCAAGAAGCTGATGCATGGTGGGCTTCCACTAGGCCTATCCTGGAGACCTTGAATGCTGGTGTTGTCACCTGGGAGAAGTTTAAGGAAGCTTTTTGCAAGAACTACTTTCTGGAAGCTGTAAAAGATGCTAAGGAGGCCGAATTCATGGCTTTAGTACAGGGTACCTTGTCTGTGCTTGAGTATCAGAAAAATTTGAAGAACTCTTTTTCTTTGCCCCCGAATCCTTTAAGTCTGATGAAGCCAAAGCGAAGAAGTTTTTCAAGGGTTTGCGGCCTTCTATCAAGGCATACCTCACTGTCTTGCCTCTTGAAGGATATGCTCAGGTGGTCCAAAACTCGAAGAAGCTTGAAGAAAATGAGAAGGAAAATGCTCGAGTTCGAAACCCCTGGCAGTCTAGGCCCCTGGCTTTGTAGACCGAACTGATCGGCGTTTTGCTAGACCTTCTCCTTACCCTGCTCCCGCCTTTCAGTCGAGAAACTTTGGCCAGAATCCTAATTCTCTTCCTGTGAGCTATCATGGTCAGTCCAGGGAGTCAGACCTCAGGGAGCTACTTATCCTCCTAGACCTGGGATGGTGAATCCTAGGCCAGCATATCAGAGACCTCCCCCTGCTGCAGCTCCTATTGGACCGAGAGACTCCACTTGCTTCCTCTGCAAGCAAGCAGACCATTATGCTCGTTTCTGCCCCAAGAAGTCAATGCAACCTCATGCTCCTGTCGTGAAGAGTACTCCTGCTGCTACTTCTGCCCCTCCCTCTGGAAGAGTGTTTAGCATATCTGGTGTCGAGCAAGATCCCTGTCACGATGTTGTCACAGTACTTCTGTTAGCTACTTCTCTTCCCGCATTTGTATTATTTGATACGGGTGCATCACATTCATTCATATCATCTACTTTTGCATTGAAGACCAACTTGACACCTCGATGTTTATCTAGTTATCTATCTTTTTGTACCCCTGTTGGGTCTGTTGTTAAACTAGATAAAGTGTTAAAAGATTGTTCTGTTTTGATTTGTGGAAGGAATCTGAAGGCAAATATTGTATTGTTTGACATGAGAGATTTTGATGTAATCTTGGCAATCGACTGGTTGACCTTTTACAATGCCGTGATCTTATGCTCCTCGAAGAAGATCCAGTTCCGTGTAGAAGAGATTTCGGTTTTAGGATTTCAAGGAGAGAAGGGAAGATTTAGCAAGAAGACCTTGTCCACTCTAATGCAAGTCCATGCCTTTTTGGAAGATGCTTCATCTGGAAGCAAGGTCAAAGGGAAGAAGAGACTTGAAGAAGTCAGAGATGTTAGTGAGTTTGCTGATGTTTTCCCAGATGACTTGTTAGGTTTGCCTCCTGATAGGGAAGTTGAGTTTTCTATAGACTTAATTCCTGGAGCGGCTCCTGTATCTAAGGCCCTTTACAGAATGGCACCTACCGAACTTGAAGAGTTGCAAACTCAGTTGAATGAACTCTTAGAGAGAGGTCTTGTGCAGCCAAGTGTATCGCCTTGGGGAGCTCTGGTCTTGTTTGTAAAGAAGAAAAATGGTAGTATGCGTCTGTGCATTGACTACCGGGAATTGAACAAGCTAACAATCAAGAATAGATACCCTTTGCCTCGAATTGATGACCTTTTTGACCAATTGAAGGGTGCTGCTGTCTTCTCAAAGATTGATTTGAGATCGGGATATCACCAGTTGAAAGTGAAGTCAAGTGACATCTTTAAGACATCGTTCAGAGCAAGGTATGGACATTATGAATTTAAAGTGATGCCTTTCGGCTTAACTAATGCCCCTGCCGTGTTCATGGACCTCATGAACCGAGTATTTCACGATGTGCTTGATAAGTTTGTAATCGTTTTCATTGATGACATCTTGATTTACTCAAAGACTGAAGAAGAGCATGTGGAGCACTTGAACTTCACATTGCAAAGGCTGAGAGAAAAGAAACTCTATGCTAAGTTTAGCAAGTGTGACTTTTGGCTCTCAAGTGTAGTGTTTCTTGGCCATGTTGTTTCAGCCGAGGGTATTCTTGTTGACCCAGAGAAAGTTCAAATTGTTACTGATTGGGAAAGACCGAAGACCGTGACTGAAATAAGAAGTTTCCTTGGATTGGCAGGATACTACCGGAGATTTATTAAAAACTTTTCTAGGTTGGCTGCCCCTATGACTAAGCTAACTAGAAAAGAAGAGAAGTTTGTTTGGACCGATTCTTGTGAGAAGAATTTTGAAGAGCTGAAAGTTAGATTGAAAAGCGATCCGGTTTTGACTATACCTGATAGTTCCGGTGGGTTGACAGTCTACACTAATGCTTCAAAAATCGGTTTGGGTTGCTTGTTGACGCAACACGGTAAGGTAGTGGCTTATGCCTCTTGGCAACTAAAGGATTATGAGCAGAACTACCCCACTCATGACTTAGAGCTTGCAGCTGTTGTATTTGCTTTGAAAATTTGGAGACACTATCTATACGGTGAGAAGATCGCCATCTTTACGGATCATAAAAGTTTGAAATACTTCTTCACCCAGAAGGAGCTGAATATGAGACAAAGAAGATGGTTGGAATTGGTCTCTGACTATGATTGTGACATCCAGTACCACCCGGGTAAAGAAAATGTAGTGGCGGATGCTCTTAGTAGAAAGAGTCAAAGAAAAGAGTTAAATTTAAATGCTTTGAGTCGGCCTTTGTTGTCCTCGATAGAAAGATTGGTTTGGAAGTGATCCCTAAGGGTTCGGATTGTATTCTTTATACCATGACTGCAAGATCCTCCCTTAGAGATAGAATTGTGGCTTTGCAAAGTTCTGACTTAGAGTTGAAAGAGAAGATTGATAGAATTGCCGCGAATTCAAAAATGGACCCTGCTTTTTGTACATCTATGGATGGTACCTTAATGTTTAGAGGTAGACTCTATGTGCCTGCTGTTGATGAAATCAAGAAGGAAATATTTGAAAGAAGCACACCAGTCCATCTTTACAGTACACCCTGGAAGTACCAAAATGTACAAGGACTTAAGGGAACATTTTTGGTGGAACGGTTTGAAAGCGGACGTTGAAGACTTCGTTGCCAGGTGTGAAACTTGCCAACGTGTGAAAGCTGTTCATCAACCCCCATCTGGATTACTTCAGCCCCTTCCTATTCCTAGTTGGAAGTGGGAAGACATCTCAATGGACTTCGTGACTAGCTTGCCTCAGACGAGTAAGGGAAATGACACTGAGTGGATGATTGTTGATAGGTTGACCAAATCCGCCCATTTCATTCCTATGAAGATCACTTACACCTTGGATAAGCTAGCTAGACTTTATGTGGACAATGTAGTTTGTCTACACGGAGTGCCGGTGAGTATTGTTTCTGACCGTGACCCTAGGTTCACCTCAAGGTTTTGGAATGGTCTGCAGAAAAGCTTTGGGAACCCAATTGAATCTGAGTATAGCTCATCACCCACAGTCTGAGCGGACAATTCATATACTAGAAGACATGCTTAGATCTTGTGTGGTTGACATGGGCGGAAATTGGGATGAACACTTAGCCTTAGTTGAGTTTGCCTATAACAACAGTTACCAAGCAACAATAGGCATGGCTCCGTTTAAGGCTTTGTATGGTAACACTTGTAAAACGCCTTTGTATTGGACTGAGACTGGTGAAAGAAAAGTCTTAGGTCCAGAGATGATAGAAGCTACAAGTGATATGGTTGATATGATTCGGGAAAGGATCAAGTCTGCTCAATCTAGATAGAAATCTTATGCCGACAAGAGAAGAACCGACTTAGAATTTCCAATCGAAGAGAAAGTTTTCCTTAAAGTATCACCTATGAAAGGGGTGACGAGATTCAATGTGAAAGGAAAGCTTAGCCCCCGCTTCATTGGACCTCTTGAGATTTTGGAAAAGGTTGGACCTGTAACATACCACTTGGCCTTGCCTCCATCTCTTGCTGGAGTTCACAATGTGTTGCATGTTTCAATGCTTCGAAAGTACATAGAGAACCCGGAGCACATACTACAGCAAGCACCCGAAGGACTTAGTGCCGATCTTTCTTACGATGAAGGACCAGCCGAGATCCTAGATAGAAAGGACAAGCAGTTGCGGAATCGCACCATCCCCTTGGTGAAGATTCGATGGAAGAACCATACCCCCGAAGAAGCTTCATGGGAGAAAGAAGATGACATGAAGGAGAAGTTTCCTCATCTTTTTGGAAGCACAGGTATGCTTTCAATTTCGAGAATGAAATTTCTTTTAAGGGGGGGGGGGGAGAATGTAATATCCAGCCCTATTCTAACCCTGACCCTAACCCGGATCCACTGTTGTATTCAAGTCCGAAGACCCGAAGTGGTGGTAGAAGAGACCTATGGACCGTTCTGATTGATGATCATGATTCGGAGACCGAGCCTATGGACATTGATGATGATACCCCTTGCTTAAATGAATTATCAGTGTTTAAGGAAAGTCTGCTTATTGGAGAAGATTAATCTAGTTGATGTACCTAATGACCCCCTGTGCACAATCCGAAGGTATTCCCCGAAACTAGACTTCTTGATTAAATTGTGGAAGAAAACCTCACTCAAATTGACCTTGTATAGCCTTTCAAATCCCTACTTGAAGTTGTTGAACTAAACCTGTTTTTCTGCTAAGAAACATTTTGGTCGATGCCACCGACCAAAAGCATCGACCAAAGTTTCCCAGTCTACCAAGTTAATGATTCCATGGAATATTCCCATTCTATTTATTATAACATCGAGCCTTGAGCCCTATTGCAATCATTTTCTCACCTGAAATCGTGGGGAGAGCTTCCCAAGGCATCTCCTTGGCTAATGTGAAGGGCACCTCATCAAAAACTCATTGTTTACTATTGATTCTTGTCTACATCTTCCACACCAAGGTATAAATCACCATTCCACACTCTATCCTACCATTTTCTATTCTTTTCTATGCCTATCTTGCTGGTGAGACATTGGAAATGGTGCTGCAACCTTGCAACCACCACTCCAAGTGTCTACACATGATTAACCTATGATCTTCTTAGCCATCCATTGATGCTATGCCTCCACCTCATGCCTAGCATATGTATTCCTTAATTTTTTTTATTAATATCATGTCATTTTGTACCAAAAAGGAGTTGTAGGGCATGCTATGTTCATGTTTATCACTTCTATATGATTCCAATCGAAATTCTATTAGTTCCCCTAGCTATTACATGCCATTTCCATGACAGTGCAATCAATCCCAACTCATGCCATGATGTTTGTCACTTGAACTTGTTAACTCAATTTGGGGCTTTTTGTTTGGACCATTGGATTGGGTAAATTTCATGACTTATAGTGTCCTACTACTGTTGTTAAGTATTCCTCCAAGTTTCAGATTGATCCGAACACCGGAAAACCAATTTCGGATGAAAACCCCCAAAATCCATCATTCTGTCCCGAAGGAAATTTTGGTCGATCCTTTTGGTCGATACCATCGACCAAAAACATCGACCAAAGTTGTTGCTGACAGCAACCTTGGCCAATTTTGATCCAATTAATATCCAATCTTCCTAATTTCTTCTCTAACTTATTATTGATGTTTGTTTAGGGCCTTAACAATTATTTTGGACTATTTCTCGGTATTCTCAATTCATCATCAATTCAACCCAAGGTAAGGATGGTTATCTCCATAAACATATAGATCACCAACTTATGATTTATGTTCTTGTTTATGAATAGAACCTTTTGATTACTTTTAAATCTTTATAAGACTATTATATATGTGTTAGAACAGTAGTATTGACATCTTTATACTCTTGTCATGTTACATTACTATTCTTGTTTACTTATGTCTATGATGATTCATTTCAATATCATGATTTAACTTTTATGATAAGATGTATTGGATGCATGAAAGATGATGAACTTGAATATGTGATTGCTTACGTATAACTTGGGATTGGGGAGTGTCCTATTGACACTTCTGTCCTTAGGCATCGGAGGGAATAGTATGGGATGCTCTCCGATGGTGCCTATCGACACTCTCCCAGGTTATTGGATGTGTCACATCCTCCCAGCCGGTACCCTATCTGGCATACCCGAGAGTGTGATCCACAGCCCAAAAGATCAAGTTTAGGAACGATCACATCCATTTCGCACAATAACATAATCAAAAGCAAGAACAAATCATAATGTTCAAGTAATTTATAAGAAAAGTCAAGAAAGGATCTCAAAAGGATCACTATAGAATATCAGAGTGCGGAATAACAAGATACCAAAATCAAAAGACAACTGTAGAGTATAACGGAAATATACCCTACAAACACATGCGGAAGGTAGATCGAAATCTAAATAAAGCTCTAAGCTAATACAAGTAAAGTAAAAGATAAGTCTAGAAGAAACAAAGGAAATCTAATCCACATCTTCAGTCAGCTCTTCTGGTTCTCCAGTCTTCATCTTCTTCACCTTGCGCTTCCTCATACGGGCCATCAAAGAAATCCAAACCTGTAGAGAAGTCTAACAACAGATTGTACAAAAAAAGGAATGAGTTTCGAAAGAAACTCAGTAAGGCAAGTTAATCCATAACAACATAAATAACATGGAAGCAAACCACAACAAGATGCAATGCAATATGAAACAAGTAATGTATGTATGCATCTAACTCTATGTATGCTGGTCTCTATGGCCGGACATGCTTTAAGTCATAGCACCGTACTTCTTTGGGTAGGTCCGCTCACATCCTCAACCATTTAAGATATCTTGGATTCCCTCCAACCATTTAAGATATCTCGGGCGACCGATTGGTAATGGGTCCTGCATCCCTCTCGGACAATTTCCATGGTAAGGGGTTAAGTCAACACACTCTCTCACAACCGTTTGGCATAAGATCTTGGCGCATGTCGGGGAAAAGCCTAGCCCAATGCAAGTCATCTAGTCGAGTTATATCAACTCAATTCCGAGATACGTCCATTCCTCGTCCCGACGATCCTTTCCGGTATCCTTCGCACTAGAGTCGGCGTATCCTATGGCACCGACCAACTCGGACTACGGACTCATCAACCCTATTGGTTATCCACATATGGTAAACGGGAAGCTCTCATGTCCTCTCACGGGTTGGTTACCGGTCTTGAGCGCCCATGAGCCCAAGTCTAGCCATATGCAACCCTCCAATAAATGGCCCCCACAATGTGATTCCCGTCCTCTCACGGGTTGGTTACCGGTCTTGAGCGCCCGTGAATCCCCATTGCTACCACGGGTCGTTCGGTCTCAATACCCTTCCGAATCGGGTCTGATATAACAGGTGTGTATCCTAGCCAAACACTGCTAGACATCCCTAGGTATGACAACCATTGATTCGGGAAAGTGTCGATGGGCAACCCCGGAAACATCCCATACTATTTCCGATAATGTCCAAGGACAGAAGTGTCAAAAGGACACTTCCCAATCCCAAACCAAACTTAAGCAAACACATTCTCGGATCAGTCATGACATACACAACCAGTAGTTCATCATATAAAAGAGAATGTAAAAGCAACATCAGATTAAGCAATAATAAGTAATTCATATAACATAAACAATGAAAAGATGATATAAATAAGTGCTACTGTTCCCACAGTAGGAGATCAGAATTAAAATACAATAACAGTAGATAATCTCATAGTTTCATAAAGTAGAAACCAGAGAACAAGCAATCTATGTAGTTAAGGAATCAACTGTCCTTACCTGATTATCGCCGAAGATAATCCAAAGATCAAAGAGAGAGACACCAAACATGGCAAATAAACCCCTAACAAGCATAGATACAACATTAGGAAAGATACCTAAAAGATCAGAGAGAAAACGAATCAAATCGAGCAAAAATTGAAGCTACTGACTTCATTGGTCGATTGCCTTGGTCTCTTGACCCGGTCGACCAATCGATCGACCAATCGAGTCGAAGACGGAATAGTGAAAACTGTTTTGGCCATAACTTCTTCGTTTGAAGTCGGATTGATCCGAAATTCGAAGGGGAACTTCCTAGGATGTATTAGAATCATATGGGAAGATAAAATCATCAAGTCATGGTAAAAATATGGGTTCTTGATTTAACCCAAGAAATTAGGGTTTCAACCTTTATGGTTCCCATAAAAAGGTTAAGATCACAGGAGGGAGGGAATTGATGATTGGCCAATTACAACAAGAAGAATTAAAGAATATTGAATTTAGATCAACCTCCACATTACCCATGAGGTTTCCCTCACATGGGAGGTTACCAAAAAGGTTCTCGAGATAATCACCCGGGTTAGGGTTTCAAAGGATTAGGGTTAGGGTTTTCAAAGATTCCATCTGGTCGGGGTTGAGATCATGATGATGATCATAGATCTCAAGGAACAAGATGAGATCATGGAGTGGATGGTTGCAAGAGTGCATCATCTTCTTCCTGATCTCAGCCAAGAACAGATTAAAGAAAGAAAATCAGAGATGGAGAAGAAAGAAAAGAGAGTAGACATACCTTTGATGCGAGAGGAAGAAGATTACTTCAAGTCTTGTGAGAGATCACCAAGGAATGCAAGGGAATTGATTAGATTAGGGTTCTAACTCATTCCAGAGGCTTAGGAGGCATAGGAGGCAAAGTAATCCCGAGATTTGACTTAAATAGAGGAGACAGGACCAAATTGGTAAATTCAGACACCATTGGTCGATTGGATTGGTCTCTTGGTCCGGTCGACCAATGAGTCGACCAATCAGGACAGCAAGGTTCAAACAGGGATTCGGAGGGCTATACAAGGTCAAATTGAGTGAGGTTTTCTTCTACGAGTCAATCAAGAAGTCTAGTTTCCAGAAATACCTTTGGATCAAGAATTGGAGTTCATTAGATTCACCAACTAGGCTCATCTTCTTCGATGCGCAAGCAGGATTTGACAGACATAGTTCAGCAACTTCGGACAGGGATTTGGAAGGTTATATGGGGTCAAATTGAGTGAGATTTTCTCCTGGAAGTCCATTAAGAAGTCTAGTTTCGGGAAATATAATCGGATTGAGCACAGGAGTTCATTAGGTATTTCAACTAATTCACCCCTCTTCGGTGCGCAGATTCAAAACTAACACTGACAATGCTCTCAAGTGAGGGGCATCATCGACAATGTCCATGGGCTTGGGTTCCGACACCAAATCGTCAACCAAAAGGGTCTACAAGCAACAAGCTAAGATCAAATCAAGGTCCAACTTTAAGGTCAAACATTTAAACTAACCCTTCTTTACCCAAAACAGATAGGGTGCCCTGGCTAGGTTTGGGCTGGATTTCACAGGATGACATACATAGGACTGTCTAGTTGGGTGGCTAGGTTTATCCTTGTCGTGTCAGACCCGAATTGGAAGGGCATTGAGACCGAACAACCCGTGGTAGTGTATGGTTGGATGGGCGCTCTAGGCCGGTAACCAATCCGGTAGGGGACATAAACCATACTACGGATACCCGAAATGGGCCATTTATTGGTAGGGCTGCAAATGGCTAGACTTGGGCTCACGGGCGCTCAAGACTGGTAACCAATCCGTGAGAGGACGTGAGAGCTTCCCGTTTACTATTTGTGGATGACCAATAGGGTTGATGAGTCCGAAATCTGGGATTTCGCTGACTCTAGTGTGAAGGATACCGGAAAGGATCGCCGGGGGCGAGGAATGGACGTATCTGGATCTGACTTGACCGACTGAGTAGATGACTTGCATTGGGCTAGGCTTTACTGCGACATGCGTCAGTACTTTATCAAACAGTGATGTGAGAGAGCGGTGACCTATTCCCTTACCATGGTTTTTGCGATGACTTTATCGAACTTCCCTGGCAGACCCAAGATATCTTGTATGATTGAGGGGGAGTAACTGACCACCCAAAGAAGTATGGTGCTATGACTTAAAGCATGTCTACCCTAGAGACTAGCATTCATAGAGTTAGAATCATACTGCATCATATGTTCCATATCACATTGCATTATGTATGTTCTGTATGTGTAAGATTTCTAATTATGGAATAACTACCTTGCTGAGTTCTTCGAACTCATTCCTTTTGTACAAATGTTTTTAGATTATCCTACAGGTACCGAAGACTATGATGGCACCCCCTTCGAGACAGACTATGATTCCGCATACTACCCTTCGGGTAGTGGCATCTGTGAAGATCCGAGTGTTGGTGCCGAGGAGGATTACTATCCGCACCAGGGTTAGCCCCACGGTTGTGAGGGAGCGGCAAAGCTGGGTTTACTTCTCCGTACCATTGAGGAGACTGTTATTAGAGTAGAGGAAACCCTAGCTTAGTGCCCCATTTCCCTGGTGTATTTTTGGAGTATTTGGGCCTGTAATTAACTTGTTGGATTTATCTTTCAGATACTTGGACATGTAATTAACCTTATCACACTTCTTTCCGTTGCTCTGAGAGAGTGGTTATCATACCTTCTCTCACCTTTATGATTATGTTCACACTTTAATATTATCTGTCTTCCGCACTCTGATTTATTTAATCTTACCTTATTCATGATACTTAGTATTAATGTTTTTTACTTTGATTATCTTTGTTCATGATTATGTCATTATGTATGTGGGAGGCATGGACATACGAATCTTGATCCTTGGACTGTGGATCACATTCCCGGGTATTCCAAATGGGGTACCGGCTGGGTGGATGTGACACAAGGACTTAAGCTCAAGGCTCTAGCCAAAGGCAATAGCCTCCTTTTTATACTTCCTGGCTTCACGTTCAGCAGCATGGGCACGAACATTGGAGGAGTCAAGTTCCTTCCTTAAGGAATTCAGCTCCTCATCGTGCTTCTCCTTCAGCTCTTCGGCTGCCTTCTTCAGCCGGTCGACTTCAGGATTGGCCATTGCCAAATTCTCTTCGCAGGTCTGCAGCAAGGAGCCATTACGACCAACTCGGCTCAATGCCTCAATGTGTTGATAAAAGCTCAACACAGCATTCCTGAAGATAGGGAGATTATTAGAAAATCTCAGAGAAGGCTACAAAGCGATTAGCAAAGGATCAAGAGAATTAATACCTTGTGGAGTGACTAACAAGAGCGTCATCCTCCAGAGCTTCAAAGGCCTGACGATCGGCAGGAAAAAGACCGAGAGAGCTCCATTCAGCGGCTTTCTTAGGATCCTAAGTTGCTCCATCTATCTGTGTCAGCGTCCATTGAGGCATGAAGATCTCCTCAGTCTTTATTCTTTTTGGATTTCTTCGGGATGGAAGCATCGGCTGAGTCATGCTTCCTTTTGGATCGAGTAGGAGAGGGGAGGTCTATCTCTTCCACTATTGGTTTATTCCCTTTTCCCAAAGCTTCAGTTACTTACTGGCTTCAGGTGCCTGATACCCTTGTATGAAGGGTCTGGAGGAGATGCAGAAGATACTTGGTCTACAGTCAAGGCCTGAGGGAACCGCCGTTCAGCAGTTACAATAGCCTTGGCAGCTTTTACCCAAAGACTTTCGGGATCCATTCTTGGAGGCACTACAAGGAAAGACAAGAGTAAGAGTTAAAAGAATTCTCAATATCTTCAAGGAAATAAAGCATGGCGGATAAAGAGCTCATGTCGAGCCAACCCCCAGTATTGAAGGATGGAGTTGTATTCCATCTCATATCCATGTATCTCTTGATACCATGGAATTGACTTGATCTTCCCGACAGCCGCTCTGTCTTCTTGGGATAAAGGAAGGACCCGGTTCCCCTCAGAGTATTAAGAGTACTGCTTCCAGACGATCGGGAAGTTAAGGTCAAATTGAGGCGCTTGATAGAAGATATATTGCTTGCGCCACCCTTTATGATTAGAAGGGCAAGTTCCTTTGGCAAGAATGCTGCCCTGTCAGTCAAGTTCCACTTTGTTGCGCTTGGAAAGCACAACCCAACCAGGAGGATGGGAGATAGAAAGAATGTGAAAATGTACCAAAAGAGGAAGAGAAGGCGTGATGCCAAGTTCAAAACATAAACCCAAGAAGCCGACGATGTGACGCCAGCTATTGGGAAGAAACATTCTGAGACAGATGTCCCAATGATTCAGAACGGCTGCAAATAAGGGATTGAAGAAAGGAAAGCGAACCCCGCTTTCCAGTGCATCTATATACAGGGAAAATTCACCCGGAAGGGTCGAATCAACTCTCTCATCTGATTTGGGAGCCCTAAGATGGTACGAAGGAGGAAAGTCAAAACCCTCGATAGCTAAAGGAAGATTTTCCTCATTATAGGAGGAAGCTACAGAATCAGGTCCACCGGCGGATTTGATGGATTCTTTTGACCACCCAGAAGACTCAGCAGTCACCCTAGGAGTCATGGAAGGTCCAGACTTAGGATGCACAGAAGAAGTCTCAGTTCTTTCTTCTACTCTTTGTTGGCTAACTTCTGCGAAGTCACGCCAAAGAGCAGTTAGGGTTTTGTTGTCACTATCCGACTGCTCAGAGGGGAGGGAAAAAAAGGCCTCATTGCCACTATTGCTTTTACCGGCGCTTGGCACAGGGGAAGCCTCAGGGGAAACCCTATTATCTTCCATTACTAAAGGGTCTGATGGCAGTTTCTAGAGAAAAAGAAACTTGAAGACAGAAAGTAAACTTTGCAAAAAGATCAGTAAACTTACTGATTCACTGAGGCAGAGAGCTCGAGAACGAAAGAATCATAAAGGCACGAAGAAGACGACGAGGTTTTAAAATTCCAGACAAGAAGAATGAAACCTATGAAGACAATGAACCGCTTTTAAACACCTGCACGGATGTTCGAGGACATGAACGATCGAGATTCATTCGGCATCAACGATCGAGATTTGAAGACGGTTCGAAAGTTTGAACTCACGAAACAGGTGTTCAAAAACGGTCGTTTTGATTGCGTGAGCCATGATAGTTTTCAATTGCAGGAGGATGTGTAGTGGCACCCTCACAAACCTTGAGGAAAAAGCAACACTACCGCATTAAATGTGAAATGACATTTAAAGGATTATGCAAGACTATTACTTGACGACAAGCCCAGTTAGAAACCAAGCCCTCGGAATCGACCGAACGCTTGGTCTAGGGGGCTCGTGATATGGAGAAAATATGATCGAACTTGGTTCAGTCCTTGTTCGACCCTCGACTCCGGTCTAGACGAAGGGAATCGACTCGTTTCTGAGCGAGCTGGGTTCGAGAAGTAGCTTGCTAAGGAAGAAGACTAAATCAACCACAAGCACGCCCTAATCCAATACTTATAGAGGAGGTTAATTAACCTAATGACAACATGCAGAATTCGGCGGTTGTCACTTATCACTTTCAAAAGGATAACCATCAGACAACAATTGGATTATCCTAGGAGTCCTCTACTAGTCCAAACTAGTAGAAGTCTATCACTCAACGGATCTATCTGTTGAGATCCAACGACTATCCGAAGAAGGCTCATATACATCCAACGAAGAAGATTCGAAGGTACACTCTATATAAACATCGCCTCCCTACAAGGGAAGGAGAGATCTAGATACACACACTTGAACGTGAACACTCAGATACTTGCTATCTGAATCGTATTCCAGTTATTCATTCCTTAGCTCTATGTTCTAGCAGAGCCGTTTGTGATTAAGTTCATCAACTGACTTAGCCTTCGGAGGTGGACTCCCGACCCCAGCGGTCGGGCCACATCTGACGCTTTGTTTTGCAGGTCATCATTCTCAGGAGATCTAAGGGCTGAACAGATTTTGGACGCATCATATAGAATCGGAAACTCTATGTGAAATGAGATTAATAGGAAGTCAGATAGGAAGAGAAAGATCAAGAGAAGAGAATGTTGGATGATTTAGATCTAGTGCTAGATTTTATTTTTATTTTTTATACTTAAACTCTATCTTCCTGCTTTCCCCATAATTTTTACACTGTTTTCTTTCCTTCTTTGTCATTCTACAATTGGAATTCTTGCTGAACGCAAACATGATGGGGAAGAAGACTGATGAAAGAGAGATGGTTTGGTTTAAGTTTTGGTTGATCTGGTTAAAATGAACCTGTGACTAAACCAGTTTACAACCTCCAACAATCTAACGGTTTAAAAATGTAAAAATACACGTGGCACTCACGTATTGAGGGCCTCTGGATTGCCGCCCTCTGCTGGGCCGCAGAGGATGTGAACCCTAGAATATCCACGTAAAAGTGTGCCTCTTGGATAAATCCAACGCTTGAGGTCTTTACTTATTTTTTCTTTTTCTGTTTAATTAAAGTTAAGATTTTTTTTTCTTTTAATAAATTCAGGGTGGTTTGAGGTCATTTCCTTATTTTTGTTGTTTTTTCAGTGAAGACACTTTTATTCGAGTCACATTCTGTGTGATTTTGGTTGGGTTCAATGTCACAAGTGTACCGAACCATTAAAGCGAAACTTTCGGTTGTCGGCTTGTCGCATCAAATCTGGATTGAGATTTTAATCTAAGCAAAACCTTTTTTTTTTTTTTTTGGGTAGCAATCTAAGCAAAACCAATGTGGAGAATTTTCATTTATGTAAAGCTTTATTTAAAATTTTATAGTCATAATGAAGGTAAAATAGTTAATACACATTTATGCACAGAGGTACAGAAAGACATAATATAAGATATTAGGAGCGTGCTCCTTTAAATGCTAAACAATTTGCTACATTATTACCCTTTTATATGACACGCTTAAAGACTATCAAATCAAATTGAAGAATAATAAGATGAGAATTTTAAGTGATGATTTTTCAAGCATGGGGTGAGGAGCAAGTGGAACCTTGTTTGGGTGCTCTTGCCCGTGAATAAAGATTATTTGGGCGCTCTCGCTCGTAAACAAAGACTGAAGAGGGTGTTCTTGCTTTAAGATAAACAAAGATTGTAAATGATGCTCTTGCCCTGTAACAAAGATTGTTTGATCTCTACCTATTGTATTGAAAGAGAATCACTAGTGGAAATCTCTTTTGAAGCCAAGAGAGGAGTGGATGTAGACTTGTAAAGTCGAACCACTATAAATTCTTGTGTTGTGGTTGTTTTGTCATTGTTTAATTTCATTTGAATTTTCAATTTATCTTAAAATTGCAATCAAACAAAAAAATTGGGCAATTCCATTAATTGCAACCTAATCACCTCCCTCTGGGTTGCACCGATAGTCTCCTTCGTTTTGAGAGGGAATTTCAAATTTTCGACAATAGAGACGAAGTATTGGTAAGTCAGTTTTTGGAAATTTTAGAACCCATCAATCTGGTTTAGTTTAGTCAAATCAGTTCGGATGATTGGTTCAACATGGTTTATAGCATGTAACGATTTCAAGGGTGAGGAACTAATTTGTAGACATGTCCGTTGTTTTGGGTGGATGGGGGTAGGAACAAATTGGGAACAGAGGATTTGGATGTAGGAAGGAGTCAAATAATGTGTAAAAGAAATTTAAGTTGAACATAATCCCTTCTCATTTCCAATGAGAGTTGTTTTTTGATCTTGAGAATGTTGAAACATGTCAAAGTTGTTTTACAAAAAGTCTTTACAAACACAAAAATTGAACTGGTTTGTTTCTTGAGAATGATAAAACAACCCTATTGCTAAATGCATTTTGATTGTTCTTCTATGTTCCAAGAACAATAGAACTTAGAAAACACTTCTCTAGCCCGTTACTAAAGGCTCCCTAATTTCTAGAACCGGGTTTTAGAGATGAGTGGGGTTTGCCAAAGCTAATCATATCTTTCACTTAAAAACCAACTTTCTGATCTCAGCCAATTATTCAGAACAAGACACCTATCACATTGTGATGCTGCACTGTTGTGCACAGAAGATGATTTTTTCCCCTCACTCACCACTTCCATTAAAGAAAATAGTATTCCACTCAATCATATTACATAGTCTCATGGTTTTGGCTTGTTCATTCCTCTTCTCTTCTGGAACTTGACAATACCACATTCAATATTATTAAAATAATACAATTCAAATACGAAACATTATACTTAGTAGAACGAATGAAATACGATTCAAAACAAGGGGTTGCAGGTAAGAAAATCATTTAATCAAAACAAATCAAATATCGAACTGAAAATTAACCAGACCCAACCTGACTAGATGGACAAATAAATCCAGCAGTAAAAACCTTACATAGTACTCTTACAGACTAAATCAAAGCAACAATTTTATCAATATTTCTAGTGTTCCTTCCCATTAGTTCCTCTGCATATTGTGCTTAATTGGGTCTGTTATCTATGAAGAGAAAGGGTGGCAAACTCCATACTGCCTAATGGGTGAAGGTCCCACATCAAGTAAATATCCATTTACATTAGCACAATGTCCCACTTCAATGTCAGATAGCCTTTGAAATTAGCATAACAGCCGATGCGGCTCTATTTCTTTGATCTCTCGATCACTGTTGATCATTTTCATCACGGTTGCTAAAACTCTGTCTATCATATCAGGCCAATCCCTGAAAGATGCATCCATGTAGGAGCCAGTAAATAAGAAATGTTTAAAAGATCAAGAAATCAGAGTATTACAAGTTTTTAATATTTTAGGAGAAAAAAAGAAAAGGAAAATAGCTTACTGATCTTTAGAATTGAACACGATGCCCACCCTACCCTTGGCGAACTTAAGGGCGCAGCTAAACCTTTCCATCTGCTCGTCTGAGAAACTTCCATCGCTCTTAACAGTCAGATCAGAAACTTTGGTGTCAAAGAAGATGGGAATCACTTTCTTGTTACATTCCATCAGCATAGCTAACTCATGGAGACAATTGTCAGAAGTGCAATAATCTGGAGAGATGATCGCCACCCCAACCTTACATTCCCGTATAGCAGTTTCAATGAACTTGTCAAGTTCTTCTCCGAGCATCATACTCTTCTCGTCCAAAAAGGGTTTGAGTCCTAGATGGGAGAGACCCCCGTGAAGCAAAGCAGCGATGTTGCGCTTCGTGTCTGGCCCACGGTGGTTTATGAATACGTGAAAGGGACGAGAGACCTCGTAAGTAGCTCTGAAACTGATGCCGTTCAATTTATACCATCTGTTTTATGAAAAAAAATTGTTCAGCTAGTCCTCCCTTAGTGAAACTAACTGAAAATCTCAACCAAACTGAAAATACATATGTGCATATCTGGTGCTAGTGCTGGGGTGCTACATCTGGCTAGCTATAAAGCTACGACGTCTTTCTAATGAAGGTGAAATCGGTATAGTTTACGAAAAACCCGAAATCTGTATTGCCTCTGCTTGCTGAGAAACCCCTGGTCTCTCTGTATGCAGTCTGGGACCTCATCTTTATATTTCCTAAATCACTGAAAACGGTTTCAGCAATTACCGGTATAAATTCCGCCCCTAACAATTCGTGCCTGCAGTATAATTAAAACAAGAAGGAAAATAAATAAGTTGACTTGAAAAAGAAAAAATTCGTAAGAACTGGACATGATTGAGTGAGACATTTTGCATGTGAAGTAAAAAATGTAGGTTAGAATTGGAAAAATAAAGGGGTATGTTAGTGTTAATTATTATTGCATTCTTTCTATTGATTCGATCACACCAAAAGTCTTTACCGGTAAACTGAGAATTATAAATCCGTCGTAGCTAGAACATTGATGAACAAATTAAGGAAAATCTTTTCTTTGGTTTGGTTGATTGATTCCAATCGGGATCAATGGCGTTTTAAGACGCAAAAGGATATTGGGTGGTTAATTAAAGGAAAGCAAAGAGAAGTGTTGTTTGGAATTACCTATTAATTAATCCCTCTATGTACCATCCTCTCATTTCACTGACCACTCTCAGAGCCTTCTTCCATCCCTCTACAGTATTGGTGTCGAATCTCTCCTGGTGGCGTTGAAAGGAAATCTCAAAGCTACCGGTCTGGTTTCGGACATCTGAGGGAGATACACCATAGAAAACGGGCAACACTATTATTTCTCCTCGGTTACCCTCTTGCAAGCACTCTGCAATCTGGGCGAGTTCATGGAGGCACCATCTGCTGGAAGCGTAACCTTGGGAGAATATAACGATGAAGATCTTGGACCGGTGGATCACAGAGACAATTGAGTGACTTGATTTCATGCCTTTCATGAGCTTTTCATCGCCTCTGAAAGTGGGAATTCCTCTATCCTCCAAGGCACGGTAGAGGAAGCTAGTGATGGTGTACCAGGTGTCAAGACGTCTACAGCTCAAGTACGCCTCGTACTCCCTACTTGCGAAAGCAGAAGAGAGTGATGAAGAAGAAGAAGAAAAAGCGTAGTCTCGGTCATCGTACTTCCGCCTTGCAGTATTCAATTGCGCCATTCAAGCTGAGCTGAGATTCATGAGAAGAAAGAAGTCGGCTCAGAAGAACAGAAGAACTGATCAGATAGCTTCCACATCTCCCTCCGTCAATCGATGAAGATTTAAGATTACCAAAGTCAAGTCACCAAAGAAGCTTCATAGCAACTTCTCGAAGGGCAATAGAAATTTCCGCGTTTTCTGAATTTCTTTTCTTTTATCTGGTTAATGATCTTTCTTCATCAGAGAAGATATAAGGTTTATTAATTTGGTATTAAAGTAAGTTTCTTTCCAAATAAATATACGCTTAATTTAATAAAATAAAGGGTAATTTTTATTTGGACCCCTAGGTTTGGTGTATGTCATTTTTAGTCCAAATAAAGGATACTTTGCATCTGCCTCTCTTGAGGTATTCAATAAAATTAATTAAGGACAAATTATATTTTTTATGACCAAAATACCCTCGTACCTATTCTTTCTGTACCACGTTCTTCTACTTTTCATTTCCACTTCCCTGCTATATTACCGTGTCTTCCAGAGGAAATGAAGAAGGGTTTTCACTTCTTTGCTAAAACCCGCAGTTGATAATTATCTAAAATCTCTGCCCACTACCTAAAATCACGGGAGAATCTTTGCCCACTTACCTAAAAATTAGGGGAGATATAGACCTAATCGGTGATTTTGAGGTCGATGATCCTCTGTTTATCCAAGATTTAAGGGCGAAAGCTTGGTTGGAGTCAAGGTGCCTGGCGTATTTGATGTTTCTGAAATTCCCCTCCCCTAGAGTTCTTCCGAGTTCGTACTTTCCTAGTCGCATTCACATTTTCTCCGCCTCTTTCACCATGAAAGTTTCACAACCGATCACCACCACCACCACCAGTACCGACTGAGTCACCACCGAGCGAGTAAGGCTGAGACGACCAGTCTGCAAAACTCCCAAACTCAGCCGATCCTCCTCAAATTTCAAATTTCAGGTTTGAGGTTCTGCTAGGGAGATCAAAGAATCTACGAAATAAACAAGAGAGGAATAATGGAGGAAAACGGAAATGATGGATTCGCACACAACTGTCAAGATTTCTCAAGCGGCCAGGGACAACTCTAAGAGCGAAAGCGTTAGCGAGTTGATAATGTAAACCGTCGTCCGATCACAAATCTGAGTCTCTCTGTGTGTGGCAATGGCGATAATGTAAACCTATGATTAAAGTTTAGTAAAACAGTGGCAACCAAATAAATTTGGAAAGACTTTCACCAATTATTCAAATTTTAAATGGGTTAGCCACCGCCTAATTGCCCTACCATCAAACTTCCTTTCCAACATCGCTTTCTTTCAGTTTCATCTATCTGATTCTCTTTACTCCATCTCAATAGCTAAAGCCACATTAACTTTCTCTTCTTCACTCCAGGTTGTAGCTTTCATTTGTTCCAACCCAAACCTTCTTCATTTTTTCACTGATTTTGTGAGAGATGAAGCAGAACTGCAACACCTGCGGAATAACAACTCCAGAGGAAATGAAGAAGGGTTGGGCTGTCCAGTAAAAATGTTATGCTCCTTAGTATTGAATCTAGGTTTGGATTAGGGTTTGGACTGAAGGGTTAGGAATTTTTCTAATGATCACCGGAGTAGAAGAAGAACGTGGTAAAGGAAGAATAGGTATGAGGGTATTTTGGTCATAAAAATTATAATTTGTCCTTAATTAATCTTATTGAATACTTCAGGGGAGGCAGATGCAAAGTGTCCATTTATTTGGACTAAAAATGACATAGATCAAACCTCAGGGGTCCAGATGAAAATTACCCTAAAATAAATAAAATACATTTGTCAGAACAATACAATATTTAATACTGGACGATATGTCTCTTAAAATCACATGACTGATACTGATACTTTAAACCTTGCTTCACAGCTGCTGCCAGATTCAAATAAATTAAGATTGTCACACATTGAACCAATCCACGTGGGATAAGGATAACAGCATAATTTTTTTAATGGTTTACATGTGTGAACAATGTGAAAGTTTGACATATTAATGTATTTCTTTTTCTTTTTACATCTTTTCTTGTTTTGTGGGCTCTCCTAAAGTAAGATGGCTTGACCTAATAGTTAATATGACTGACGAACAATGAACGAAAGTTCGGCCCAAATTGCTATAAAATTTTGACCGTTTCTCTGCAAAACGTCAAGCATTAGAAAAATATATAAAATCATATTTGTGTTTAAGTTTTTGGTTTTTTGTGTTTTTTTAAACAATTTTATGGTTACTTAAGAGCCACGTGTGTGGACATTACTTCAAATGCCATAACTCAGTGATTCAAATGCCAAAAACGGAACTAGAAAACTATCAAAACAAATTTAATGAATCAGTTGGAGCAGCAGTTGGAGTTGGAGAAGAACAGGAAGAAGAGGGAAAAGATGGAGGAGGTAGAGGCTAAGATCAGATGCTTGAGAGAAGAGGCGATGCTTTTTCTTGATCAAATGGAGAGAGATTGCAAGGAACAACTTGATGCTATTTATAGGGATGCGGAGGCCAGAGAAGCTAAAATGGTGGAGATGTGGTCACAGAAGCATATTAAGGGGTTGTATGGCAATGATTTTGTGCCAAATTTGCCCAATTTATGCTTCTGTGCTGAATTGGGCAAATTTGGCACAGAATCTGTACTAAAATCTTGTATGGTTGAATACAGATGGGCACGCTTCTTTGGCAAAAATTTGCACAGAATCTTGTATGGTATGTACAAAGTCAGGGTACAAAATGGACATACTTTTTATTTTTATTTTTTATAAAATAATTAAAAAAAGTAATACATATCAGTTGATACATAGTTGCTCACATAAAATCAAGTGAGATTATAATGTTTCACATAATTGGTGGGAGTTTCGCCATTGCTGCCAATTGATTTGCAATTGTTACTTAAGATTTGCTCATATATTAGATTTCCTCAAATCATATAGATTTGAGTGGTTCAGAACTTCAGATTGAACCCAACCAATGATTCCTCCTTCAAATTAAATTATGAATTCCTTCCATTAATATTAGTTTAATATTATACTACAAATATTCCCTCATGAATAAGTCCAAACTTTGAACAAGCAATCAAGATTGTAACAACTTCTTCTACTAATTGTTCGCTGCTGTCTAGTTAGCAACAGGGAAGGCGAATGGGAGAGGCTGTGATGATCTGGTGATGCTAATGCCATATGATTGGTGGCCTCCTGCTGCTTCTTCCATTGCAACATTCTCTTTGCAATGTAACCTCTGATCCATGGACTCAAATCCTCATTGACCTTGATCAAGATGAAGAAGATGATTCGATTGATCACATTCATGCTGAAGAGTACACCTAGATCCACCCATTTTGATCAGTTCACGTTGATCTGGAATATGTATTCCAGTATGTATTCACCAGGAATCTTGGGTTGATCTGGGGTCTGGTTGTCAAAATTCAACCGATATTGACCTTGAATTGCAAAACCCAGTGCAGTTTCAATTCATTATTGGAGGAAATTATAAGAAGAACAAGTAGGAGAACACATATCTAAATTTGAATAACAATCACTCTTTTTCTTAATTATAACTAGAATCACTAGATGATTAAAGAACAATCAATACAGCACCACTTATAAAAAGCAGGAGGAAATAAATAAAAAGCAGTACATGCTAATTCTACCTTAGCTAACTATCCTGCATAACAGAAAATACCTTATAAAATGAATGGATTTAGGCATCAAAATATGAGGTTTTCTATCTTGCATCAACACTGTACATCCAAAAGCCTAGATCCACTTGAAATATAGCTTTTCTATATGACAAGGATGAAGCCAAGAGAAATAATCAGACATCAAATTGTAACTGATGTGGAGAAAATATGATCGAACCTGGTTCATGCTTGGTTTGACCTTCGACTCAGGTCGGGATGAAAAGAATCGACTTGCTTCATAGTGAGCTGGGTCCAGGAGATAGCTTGCTAAGGAAGAAAACTAAATCAGCCACAACCACGCCCTAATCTGACTTATGGATTAGGTTAATTACCCTAATGATGGCAGACACAACTTGGCGGCTGTCACTTATCACTATTGAAGGGATAATCATCAAATAACCGCGAGGTTATCCTAGGAGTCCTCTACTAGTTCAAACTAGTAGAAGTCTATCGCTCAACGGATCTAACGACTATCCGAAGAAGGCTCAAGTACATCCAACGAAGAAGATTCGAAGGTACACTTTATATAAACATTACCTACCTACAAGGTAAAGAAAAGATCGATACACACACATTTGGACGTAAACACTCAAATGCTTATGATCTAAATCGTATTCCAGTTATTCATTCCTTAGCTCTGTGCTTCTAGCAGAGCCGTTTATGATTAAATTCATCGACTGACTTAGCCTTTGGAGGTGGACTCCCGACCCCAGCGGTCGGGCCACATCTGACGCTTTCATTTTGCAGGTCATTCTAAGGAGATCTAAGGGCTGAGCAGATTATGGATGCATCATTTGGCGTCGTTTGTGAGAATATGGTGACTAGATCGGCAGCAGCAGCCGCTGCACAACGCGATACTGGTGTCCAAATCCCTGGAGTAAACAATCCAAATATTCCTTAGGGAAGTGTACCACCTCTTGAAGTAGAAGGCGGTCAAGGGGGACATAATCCTCCAGAGACACTCCAAAATCAATTGGATAAATTGAAAGTCCAACTTTTGGAAGTAAGTCAAGCACTCCGTGTGCTAACTAGACGAGTGGTATTACCACAAGAACCTAATCATCGCGATGCAGGGAGGCGTGTATTGCCACGGGATCAGAGATTGATTGAAGATCAGAATATCGGTCAGACCTTTCGTGAAGGTGACCAAGTGCCTAGGAGAATCAATGATCTGCCTAGACGGGACGATCGGTTTGACAGGCCGCAAGGAAGTACAACCGATTCGAATACGAGGTTGGTTACAGGAGTGAAAACTCACTCGCCAACTGTGAAATGAGTTGTTCGTGATGATCGAGCTGTTCGTGATGATCGAGCCGTTCGTGATGATCGGGCTGTTCGTGATGATCGAGTAGTTCGTGATGATCATTTTGTTCGAGGTCGTGATCGTATTGTAGAAGATCATTTAACACATATTGGTCAGGAATTGACCATTATTAATCAGAAGCTGGGACAATTGGCTAGAGGAAGGATAAATGATGATATCTATTCAGTCATTCGAAAGACTCCATTTGCTGAGCCAATTGCGGGATACCAGTTTCCTCACAATTTCCGTTTGCCAACTTTTTCCACATTCGACGGCTCTGGAGATCCTACGGCCCACATCGGTTATTATCAGCAGACTATGGCAGTTGCGGGTAATTCTGATGAAATTCTCTGCAGGGTTTTTGGTTCATCTTTAATCGGGGCGGCATAGAAATGGTTTTCGAACTCCCATCAAGAAAGATCGTAAACTTAGATGAGTTGGCACGCAAATTCATAGGGCGATTCTAGAGTGGAATCCAGATCAAAAAGACCAAGGAAACCTTGTTTACTATAAGACAAGGGAAGAACGAATCGATCCGAGAATATCTAAAAAGATTCAATAGAGTTACAATGGAGATAGAGAGTCTAGATGAGCAAGTAGCTAAAACTGCTTTGTTCACTGGACTAACTAACCAAAGACTCTTGGAGTTATTACTTCAAGATTTGCCTACAACTTATGCTGAGTTGGTACAGAGATGCCAAAAGCAGGCGGAAGTCATGGAAATCTTAGATGCACGCCAGGGGGACAATAAAGCCTCCACCAAAGAACAAAAGGTTCTTGAGAACAAGCAGAAGCCAAAGCAGAATGTTCGTGATCGAGTTGGAAAGCCTCAGGCATGGCGGCAGAGATCTCCCGGTAAAAGTGAGTATACTCCATTAAATACTCCTCAGACTGATATTTTGAATATCATTAAAAAGCGAAATATCTTGAAGTGGCCTCCAAAGATTCCTTTAAAACCTAGAGAGCAACAGGATCGAGAAAAAAATTGTCGTTTCCACAAGAATTACGGTCATTATACCAATGATTGTTGTCATTTGAAGGCGGATATTGAGAGATTAATATCTCAGGGACATTTGTCCAATTTTGTTAATAAGAGAAGAGAGGAGCCACGTGAGGTTGGCCCCAAAAGGGACCGTTCGGTTAGTCCAGAACAACCGAAGGAGGCTCCAAGGTCTAAAAAAGGTAAGGAGGTGATTGATGCTACTCGGTCACCGATCCTTATAATATTCGGAAGCCCTGAACCCAAATCACTCCGGAGGTTGAAAACAAAATCTAAATTTGTTGGAACCGAAGAAACGCAGAAGCGTAAGAGGCCAAATGGTGAGGATTCTATCACCTTTGGCGAAGAAGATGAAGGAGGCATTTGTTTACCTCATGATGATGCCATAGTCATCAAGGTAGAGATCGCGCGCCGAGAAGTACATAGAGTTTTAGTTCATACAGGGTCTACTGCGGACCTAATATCTTATGAGGTGTATCAAAAGCTTAAGGTGGATGAAGACTTGATGGAGCCATCATCCACACATTTATATGCCTTTGCAGGATCGTCTGCAATAGCAGAGGGACCTGTCTAGTTGGACCTATCAATTGGGAGTTTTCCCAAGGAAGCTACCGTCCAAATAAATTTTTTGGTGGTTCGGGAACTTCCGGCCTACAACTTTATCCTCGGGTGGCCATCTTTGTCCAAGCTAGGTGCTATTGTTTCTCCGAAGCACCTAAAGATAAAATTCCCAACAGAGATGGGAATTGGTCAAGTTTCATCTGACCAGAGAATCTCTCGGCAATGCTATGTTGCCTATTTGAAGGACAAGGAGGGCCCAAGGAAGGTGACTGCCCTACCAATCGAAGTACGAGATGATCGGGAAGAAGCAGAAATGCAAAGGCCCAAGTCGGTAGAAAGGCTGGAACAAATCCAGTTGTTTACTGATAATACAGAAAGGATTACTTATATTGGATCTGAACCAGTGGAAGAGTTCAAAGGAGAGTTGAAGTCCTTTCTTCAGCAAAATAGTGACGTATTCGCATGGTCTGCTGAAGACATGCCAGGAATCGATCGGAATGTTGCAGAGCATAAACTTTGGATAGATCCAAAGGTGAAACCAGTTATCCAAAAAAGGAGAAATGTCTCCATAGAAAAATACTAAGCCGTTCGGGGCGAAGTTGAAAAACTGAAGAGTTCTGGTTTCATTGAACCGATTGAATGCCCAACCTGGCTGGCCAACGTAGTAATGGTTAAAAAGGAGAATGGAAAGTGGAGGATGTGTGCAGATTACACCGACCTCAACAAGGCTTGTCCAGAAGATTGCTATCCGTTGCCCAGGATTGACCTCTTGATAGATGCAACTGCAGGGTATGAAACTTTGAGTTTCATGGATGCTTACTCAGGGTATAATAAGATCCTCATGAATAAGGAGGATGAAAAGTTTACGGCTTTCATGACCGATCGTGAAAGCTTTTACTATAAAGTCATGCCGTTTGGCCTGAAAAATGCAGAAGCATTGCAAGGGCCGTCAACAAGATATTCAAAGACCTAATCGGGAAAAATGTCAAGGCTTATGTTAACGATATGCTGGTAAAAAGCATTGCAAGGGCAAAGCATATCGCAGATTTAACTGAAGTATTCTCAGTACTGCGAAAATATCAAATGAAGCTGAATCCGGAGAAATACGCCTTTGGAGTATCTTCAGGCAAATTCTTGGGCTTCATGGTATCACAGAGAGGTATTGAGGCTAATCCAGCCAAGATACAAGCTTTAATTGATATGGAAGCCCCAAAAACTGTTCGGGATGTGCAGTGCTTAACGGGGAGAATAGCCGCTCTGAACCATTTTATCTCAAAATCTGGAGAAAAGTGTCTACCATTTTTCAAGGCACTTAAAGATTTGAGGGGCAGCAAGGAAGCGAATTGGACTGAAGAGTGCCAGAAAGCTTTCGAGGAGTTAAAGGAAACACTGGGAAGACCACCACTTTTATCCTGACTTGAAAGGGGAGAAGTCTTACAGCTATATTTAGCAGCATCCCTTTCGGCAGTCAATGCGGTACTCGTTCGAGAAAAGGATAAGAGGCAATGGCCTATTTATTATGTCAGCCATGTGTTACTTGATGTGGAGACATGGTATTCTCAGATCGAGAAGCAGGCTCTAGCTCTCATGACAGCAGCTAGGAAGCTACGGCCATACTTTCAGGCTCACTCAATAGAGGTATTTACAACTTTCCCTCTTAGTAAAGTTCTTCGTAAACCTGATTTGTCTGGAAAGATGGTGGCCTGGTCGGTTGAACTCAGTGAGTTCCAAGTAAGCTTTAAGCCTAGAACGACGATCAAAGCTCAGGCACTAGCCGATTTTGTAGTAGAAACTACTGCGCCAATGGAGAACATTGTTGAAGAGCCCACTATACCAACCATTTGGGAAGTATATGTGGATGGTTTGAGTAATAAAGACGGACCAGGGGCTGGAATTCTTTTGAAGAGTCCAGCAGGATTTATCATTCTATATGCATTGAGATTTGCATTCGAAGCTAGCAATAATGAAGCAGAATATGAAGCCCTGATAGCTGGACATAGATTGTCAAAAGCATCGGTAGTAGCTGTAAAATCCGGCCTTATCCTAACCCTGACCCAGCCCGGATTTTATACTGTTGTAGGTCCGAAGACCCGAAGTGGTGGTAGAAGAGACATGTGGGCCCTCTTAGTGGATGATTCGATGCTTGATGCTGAGCCTATGGACATTGACAATGATGCCCCTCACTTGAGCACATTGTCAGTTTTGGGTGAAAATATGTGCATCGATGAAGATTGAATTAGTTGAAGCACTTCCTGGAACCCCGTGATCAATCCGAAGGTATTTTCTGAAACTAGACTTGTTGATTGACTTGTAGGAGAAAATTTTGCTCGATTTGACCCTGTATAGCCTCCCGAATCCACTCCTAAAGTTGTTGTGATGGCTTGGTCGACTGACAGTCGACCAACCAGTCGACCAAGAGTAATGGAATTCAAAATTCCACTAAATCTCTTCCCATTTTGCCCCTACCTTTTTGGAACTCGTGAATGAGGACCTAAACTAATCATTGGCACTCCAGAGCTCGAGGTTGGACACTCTCTTGGGCTATTCCTTGATGTCTAGGAAGATCTTTGACTCCAATCATTATTGTATACATTAATCATCAACTCAAGGTATGATTTCTTCTATTCCTCTTCTAATATATTCATTTTCTATCAATTAAAGATCTTGAAACCATGGCTGAAGTGCTGCAACCTTGCAAACACTTAACCATGAGTTTCCCCCCTTTCAATTCCTTAATCCTCCCCCACTCATGCTATGTTATGATTCAAATGAGATTAATTGCACTCCATCATTTTAATTCTATTCAATCTAACCTATTTTGATTCTAATCTGATATGTAGATGCATGATAAGCTTAGACTATAATGGAATTAAGATTCTAGCTTGATTCTTAACACTCATTTGATTGATTCCTATCATCCTTTGCAATTTCTATCAATTCCAATTATTTCTTGTTAAGTATCATATAGAACCTAAAATTTCGATCTCTCACGGATATAACTCACCGGTCTTGAGCGCCCTTGAATCACATTGCTACCACGGGTCATTCGGTCTCAATACCCTTCTGATTGAAGTCTGTTATAACGGGGACATCCTAGCCAAACACTGCAAGACAGCCCAAGGTATGACAACCAATGATTCGGGAAAGTGTCGATGGGCATCTTCAGAGAACATCCCATACTATTCCCTCCGATGTCCAAAGACAGAAGTTTCAATAGGACACTTCCCAATCCCAAACCATACCTAATCAAACACATTCTCAAATCAATCATGTCATACACCATCAACAATTCATCGTATAAAAGAGAATATAAAGTCATGATCTAATCATTAAACAATATAGAACTAAGCAATTCTTATAAGCTTGAATAATGAAAAAGAAACATAAGTGAAGTGCTACTGTACTTACAGTAGTACATCAGAAGTATAAAGTACAAGAACAGTACATAAACTCAGGAGTATGCGATCTATGTTATTATGAAATAACTGTCCTTACCTTGATTATCGCCGAAGATAATCCAAAGATCAAAGAGAGTAACTCCAAACTTAGCAAATAAACCTCTAACAAGCATAGATACAACATTAGGAAAGATACCTAAAAGATCAGAGAGCAAACGAATCGAATCGGGCGAAAAATGAAGCTACTGCCTCCATTGGTCGAGTGCTTGGTGTCACACCCCACCCGCCAGTCTCGGTTACCCGCCCGACAACCCCTGGGTGCGATCTGTCACAAGATCCAAGGTTTTAGTCTATCAACAATATTTAAGACAAATAAAGATAATTAAGAGCAAAGACCATTCAATAACTGAATTAAATGAATTACAGGAGTCCAAATACTCCAATAATAATAATAAAGGAAAGAAATAATGAATAAAATGAATAAGGGTTTCAGCGGAAGTAAAAAAAAGTTATATCAATTTCTTCCCAGTTTCCTTTTCTAAATCTAAAAAGTGTTTTTCATGGATCTCAAGGTAAGGTGTCACATCCACCCAGCCGGTACCCTATCTGGCATACCCGGGATGTGATCCACAGCCCCGAAGATCCATAGTTCAGGGACCACATAATCCACATCGACGATAATACAATCATGAACAGATAATAATCATAAACTAACAATGAATGATCATGGAATTCAGAAATAAGGTGTTAGACATAATCAGAGTGCGGAAATAAATATCAAATCAGATAAATTAAGAAGGCAGTGGGCGGAATCCACTCCTTCACCAAACGGAAGTGAGGTCAAAATTTAGTCAAGTACAAGTCTCAAGTTATAAAGGTAAGTTAAAGTTATTACAATTCTTCTAAGTATACTGTCACAAAAGAAGGGGTAACTACTCATAAGTCTCCTCCATAATAAATATATCTTCTTCAAAGTTGAGGACCATGGAGACCCAACATGACTGCTCCATACAACTCTGGGGCTAACCCTGGTACGCCTAGTAATCTTCTTCGGTATGGTCACCGAAGTCTTCAACGTAGCCAGCCTCCGGATGGTAGTATGAGGTATCTGGGTCCGCCTCAGGGAGGGTGCCATCAGAGTAATCACCTGTAGAATAGTCTAACAAAATATTGCAACAGAAAAGGAATGAGTTCAAAAGAACTCAGCAAGGAAGTTATCCCACCACACATAAACCACAAGATAATCATAAATTGATGCAGATGATATGAGGCATATAATGCAATATGACTTTATTCTAAGTATGCTGGTCATCTATGGTAGACATGCTTTAAGTCATAGCACCATACTTCTTTAGGTAGTCTCAGTCACTCATCACCGGGGGGAATTGGGTCCTGCATCCCTCTCGGACAAATCCATGGTTGGGGGTTTCGGTCACCGCTGTCTCACATCACCGTTTGGTCTAAGTATTGGCGCATGTCAGGGTATAGCCTAGCCCAATGCAAGTCATCTACTTAATCATATCATGCCAGTTCCAGATACTTCCATTCCTCCCCTCTCGGGATCCTTTCCGGTATCCTTCACACTAGAGTCACGGATATTACTCACTGGACTCATCAACCCTATTGGTCATCCACAAATGGTAAACGGGAAGCTCTCACGTCCCTCTCACAGATCATTTCACCGGTCTTGAGTGCCCGTGAGCCCAAGTCTAGCCATTTGTAACCCTACCAATAAATGGCCCCTTTCGGGTAACCGTAATGCAATTTATGTCCTCTCACGGAGTGGATACCGGTCTTGAGCGCCCACAAATCCACACTACTACCACGGGTTATATGCCCTTCCGAATCGGGTCTGATATGATAGGGACATCCTAGCCATACATCTAGACAAATCCTATGCATGTCATTCAATAACCCGGGAAAGCGTCAATGGACACCTTCGGAGAACATCCCATCCCTCCGATGTCCAAGGACAGAAGCACCAGTAGGGTACCCCTCAATCCCAAGTTATACTTAAGCAATCACATGCCCAAGTTCATCATATCAGTTCACAAGATACAACGTCATAATAAACATTCAATTCATGACATTGACATAAGTCATCATATATTGAAATTGATAAACATGATAAAACATTGAAGTAATATAATGTAAACACAAAGCTACTGTTAAAAGACATATGTAGCAAGTCTAACACGATAAGAATATGAAATAGAAACTATATTTACTAGGTTAGGAATACCAAGTCAAGATTTCCATATCCTAGGTAATTACATCGATAACTATCCTTACCTTGAATCGGAGAAGAGAATGGTCCAAGATCACAAGCAGTGGCCCAAATAGTCTTAAAGTCCTAAACAAGCATATATGAAAGGTTAGAGAAGAAATCAGAACAATCGGAGATCAAACAAATCAGAACTGGGCAAAAGTTGCTGACAGCAACTCTATTGGTCGATACATTTGGTCGATAGTATCGACCAATAGTATCGACCAAATCAATTCCAGGACAGCAAGTCTGGCTTTTCGGATTCTTGCCCGATTTGGTCTTCCGGGTCTCGGATTGACATGAAACTTGGAGGACAGTCTAAGCACAACACGGGGACACTAATTATCAAGAAACTTTCATAATCCAATGGTCCATTTGGAAATCCCCAAATTGACATATTAAGGTTAAGAGTTGTAGATCATAGCATTGGCTATAACTCAATGCAAATTAGGGGAAAACATGGGGGATTAGGTAGGGAATCGTTTAGAAGTAACATGGAGCACATATGCAAGGTATAGATTAGGTTAATCAAGAGCTTCATCTCAGTTTTGGTAAATAAAGCAAGTTGGTAAGCAATAAATCATGGAAATGTGTAGTCAATGATCATGAGGTGAATCAATCATAGTCATATCGGTGAAAACATCATTGTATGGGGTTTAGAAGGTTCATGGCAAGGTGTATGCAAGGTTGCAGCACCTTGGCCATGGTCCCAACAGTAAAATAGAGAAAAGATGAGTGAGAAAGTGATTAGGAGAGAGAGTCATACCTTTAAAGTGGAACAAGAAAGTAGGAATGAGTGGTTGGCAATGATTGATGAAGAAGATGCTTCACCACTACCAAGGAGGAGTTCTTGGGAGGCTCTCTCACGTTCCCAGATGTTAAAAACGCGAGAATAGGGCTTCAGTCTCGAGGAATAAATAAATAGAAAAGAATATTCCAAGAATCTTTAAATCTGGGCTCAGCAGACTTGTTGGTCGATACCTTTGGTCGATGGTATCGACCAATAGTATCGACCAAAACAATCTCTGCAGAAATTTACAGAATAGTTCAGCAACTTTAGGTGCGGACTTGGAGGGCAATACAAAGTCAAATTGCATGGGGTTTTCTCCTACAGTTCACTCAAGAGGTCTAGTTTCAGGGAGTACCTTCGGATTATGCACAGGAGTCCGTTTGCTATTTCAACTGTCTCGCTCTTCATCAGTGCGCAGATTCTAACTTAGCACTGGTAATGTGCTCAAGGAAGGAGCAGCATCATCAATGTCCATAAACTGGAATCCCGACATTACGTCATCAACCAGTAGGGCCCATAAGTCCCTCCTACCACCACTTTGGGTCTTTGGACCTACAAACATAACAATGACCGGGTCGGGTCAAGGTTAGGTAAAAGCTGGATTTTACATAAGGTGTTCTCCAATTCAACTCTATTCACCGAGCGAACTTCCTGACCACCTTCCGTCTCTGATCATCAATAGGTGCGATAAGCGCACTCCATGCAGCTGCAGAAGCTCCCGCTCATGCTATTTCCATCCCCCACTGACGGTGCCACATCTTCTTCATAAGGGGTGGTTCCTTCATAGGAAACAAGTCCATCCTCGTGTATAGTTCCTTCTTCTGTGCAGGCTAATAAACAATACAAAATAAAGACGTGAGTTCTAGAGAACTCAGTAAGAAACAATCACAAATCCCATCAATTATCCAACAAATGTCAAGATACATAAATAATATGAATGAATGCAACATATGAATGATACTATGATTTCTAACTATGCAGGTCTCTAATAGTTGACATGCTTTAAGTTATACACCAGCCCTCCTTTGGGTAAGTCTCATCACTCTGATCCGGCAAGGACTGGCTACCTCTGTAGGGATCCCGGGGAAAAGGGGAAAGTCCACACCTGGCTCTCAATTCCATGGCTGGGGGTTAAGTCAACACTCTCTTACCACGACCATTGGTAATGAGTACTGGCGCATGTCGGGGTTTCTAATCCAATGCAAGGTCATACTGGTTACATGTCTACATGAAGTCCAGATACATCCCCTATGGCACCAACCAACTCGGTTCAGTATCCTTCGCAACCTAGGAGAGAGAATCCTCACGGACTGGCTACCACTGTTGGACTCAACTCCTTAACCCTATGGTCATCCACATATTATTGGGGCGGATGCTTTCATTATTCCTCACGACACCCGGTCCGATCCTTGGACATCCATGAGCCCAACCCTAACATATGCAACCCTACCATTTATATGACTAACAGTGGACCACAATGTCACATTACTGTCATCACGGGTCACTCGGTTTCAATCCCCCTACCGAAAAGGTAGTAGCATGTGGGGTACCTAACCATGCAAATCTAGACTCTACCTAATTAATGCCATCAAATAGTAAAGACAGTGCTGGAGACATCAGCAGGCATGTGTCCCATTCCACAGCCTTTTGATATCCCTAGCTAAGATATCCCAAAATAGATACCTTATCCATCAGAACCATATACCAACTACCATCAATACATAACATTCATAATCAACACAATATGTATATAAGTAGGACAAACAGCAGTAATGTAATATGATTTCTATATAAGACATAAAAACAACAACATATATAAAGAAATATGATTCCCAATATACACTAGATTAACATATTACAAGTCTATTCAAGAGATAGGATGGATTGTCCTTACCTGCATATAAGTAAGATTGTCCATAAAATGAAATCCGATAACTATTATATGACTTTTCTTTCAAACAGTGATTACCTATACATAGGGTTACAGTAACATATAAGTTAAATGAATCAATTTGAATTAGAACCAAAAACCATTTGGTCTCTGTTTACCAGCCGGTCGCTTAGGTTGAGCGACCGTCACTAGTGACCGCCCCAAAAACAGTGAGTTTCAATCCGAAACTCAGGCCTCTGATTACTCGTTTTCAATCCGGATTTCACGTAATCTTGACCTAAGTCTCGAATCTAATACTCCCTAAGCCAAAAGGGTGAGGGAAAACTAACCATTACCATCAATAGATTACTCAGAACTCTCCTCTTGACTGGATTAACCTTCTCACGAAATCAGGGTTTCATTTACGGTTAATTCATCTCAAGTAGATATAAAAGAGAGATAAAATGATCCAAGGGGGTAACCACAAAGACAAGGGGGTGGGTTAACACTAATTTATCGGACAAAGAGAGTAAAGAACGACGGATTAATTCAATACCTCACGCCAGAGAGTCAGAAAAGGAAAGGACTGATCTCCAAGTCATTGCCAGCACTCCAGAGTCTCTTTCGGAACTTCCCCGCAGCCATCTAACCTCCAAATTTAGCAACCACGAATAAAATATTTGTTAGTTAGACAAGGGTTGCCTTTTATAGAAGTCAGGGGGCAAAATAGGGTAAAAGTGCCGAAAACAGACCGGGCGGTTGCTTGGTTTGATCGACCACCACTAGCAACCGCCCGCATTTAATTTGCCATACAAGGGTGCTTTTGCTAGGGGGTTGATACCCAAGGCCAAACTAGTCCTAAAGAAGAGATGGGGGAGATCTTACCTTCACTCCGGACGTCTCCGAACAACAGTTGACTTCCAGGGTTCCAAAATCCAACCAAGGCAGGCTCTTCAGATAAGAATCTAGATCCATAGGTTCAAGGTATGGATCATGGACTTCAATCTGGACACTCCACAAATTCATCCCACTAGACCTTTGGGTTCTCGGACCTGAAATACGGATCTCGGGTTAGAAATATGGGGGTTGTTACATTCCTCCCTCCTTAAAAGAAATTTCGTCCCCGAAATTACAACGTACCTGAAGGTCCAAAAAGGTGAGGATACTTGGACCGCATCTCATCTTCTTTCTCCCAAGATGCTTCCTTAAAAGAGTGATTCTTCCATCTGATCTTCACCAAAGGTATAGTCCGATTTCTCAACTGCTTGTCCTTCCGATCCAAAATCTCAGCCGGTTCTTCATCATACGTCAAATCCGCACTCAAACCTTCCGATTCATGCTGGAGCAATTGCTCTGCACTTGTCAAGCATTGCCTTGGCATAGATACATGGAATACATCATGCACACCAGCAAGAGATGGGGGCAGAGCCAATCGATAAGCTACTGGTCCAACCTTTTCAATAATGTCAAAAGGACCAATATACCTAGGGCTGAGCTTTCCTTTAACGTTAAAACGCATGACTCCTTTCATCGGCAAAACTTTCAAAAAAGCATGCTCACCAACTTGAAACTCAAGGTCAGACCTTCTTTTGTTCGCATAAGACTTCTGTCGAGACTAAGCAGTTTTGATCCTTTCTCTAATCATATCCACCATGGTGCCGGTGGTTTCGATTAGATCAGGGCCAAGAACATGCCTTTCCCCAACTTCATCCCAATACAGAGGAGTTCTACAAGTCTTTCCATACAGAGCTTTAAACGGGGCCATTTCAATAGTAGACTGATAACTGTTATTATAAGCAAACTCCACCAAGGCTAGGTGGTCATCCCAGTTACCACTCATATCTATGACACACGTTCTAAGCATATCTTCAAAAATCTGTATGGTCCTTTCCGATTGGCCATCGGTCTGAGGATGATGAGCAGTACTCAAATTCAGCTGAGTACCCAGAGCTTTCTGCAGACTATTCCAGAAACGTGACGTAAACCTCGGGTCTCTATCTGACACAATGCTAACAGGAACACCATGCAGTCTCACCACATTATCAACATAGAGTCGGGCCAACTTATCCATAGAATAGGTGATCTTCATTGAAATGAAGTGTGCCGATTTGGTTAATCGGTCCACTACCACCCACATTTAGTCATTCCCTTTTCCAGATCGGGGCAGACCAATGACAAAATCCATTGCAATGTCTTCCCACTTCCAACTAGGTACTGGAAGAGGTTGCAGAAGGCCAGACGAAGGCTGCCGGACAGCTTTCACACGTTGACAAGTTCCACACTTAGCAATGAAATCTTCCACATCATTCTTCATGCCAGACCACCAAAAATACCCTTTCATATCATGGTACATCTTCACGTTTCCGGGATGAATAGTAAAGATGGACTGATGAGCATCAGTTAAGATTTCACTTCTGAGGTCTTCAACAACAGGAACACAAACTCTTTCTCTAAAAACAAGAGCACCATCAAAGGCTAGGGATAAATCTTCCACGTCCTTAGTCTTTGAAGTGATCAAGTCAATCTTCTTCAATTCCAGATCATTCGACTGTAGAGCAAAAATTCGGTCCCTCAAACTTGGTCGAACTAACGCAGCTGCCAAAATAGCACCAGAACTTTCTGACAAAATCTCAAGTCCAAATCTTACAACGGAGAACAATAAGGGCTTACTGAGAGATGTCAAAACCAAACTTCCTCGATTACTCTTTCTACTTAAGGCATCAACAACCACATTAGCTTTTCCTGGATGATACTGAATATCACAATCATAGTCCTTCACCAGTTCTAGCCATCTTCTCTGTCTCATATTCAACTCCTTCTGAGTAAAGAAATACTTGAGACTCTTGTGGTCAGTGAAAATCGATATCTTTTCACCATAAAGATAGTGACGCCAGATCTTCAGAGCAAAAACCACAGCTGCCAATTCCAAGTCATGAGTAGGATAGTTATGCTCGTAGTTCTTCAATTGCCTAGAAGCATAAGCTACCACCTTCCCATGCTGCATCAAAACGCAACCCAAACCAACTTTAGAGGCATTGGTATAGACTGTCAAACCTCCAGAGTCATCTGGTATCGTCAACACAGGAGCGTTAGTTAACCTTTTCTTGAGTTATTGGAAACTCTTTTCACAGGCTTCCTTCCACTCAAACTTGACTCCTTTTCTAGTAAGCTATGTCATAGGTGCTGAGATTCTAGAGAAATTTTCAATGAAGCGCCTATAATATCCCGCCATACCAAGAAAACTTCGAATCTCAGTGACTGACTTAGGTCGGTCCCAATCAGCAACAGCTTGAACCTTTGCACAGTCAACCTTAATACCGTCAGTAGAAACAATGTGACCTAAGAACATAACTTTAGGTAACCAAAAGTCACATTTGCTGAACTTGGAAAACAACTTCTTCTCTCTCAAACGCTGCAAAGCAAAACTCAAATGCACCACATGTTCTTCTTCGCTCTTTGAATAAATCAGAATGTCATCAATAAATACAATGATAAACTTATCTAAGACATCCTGAAATACTCGGTTCATCAGATCCATGAACGCTGCCGGAGCATTAGTAAGACCAAAAGGCATAACTCGGAATTCATAATGCCCATATCTAGTCCTAAATGCAGTCCTGCAGACATCACTTGACTTCACTCTTAACTGATGATACCCAGATCTCAGATTGATCTTCGAGAACACGGAGCTGCTCCAGGAATTAGATCAATTGAAAACTCTAACTCCCTCTCTAGAGGCAAACCAGACAAATCATCAGGGAAAACATAAGGAAAGTCCCTGACAACTTCAATATCAGACAACCGTTTCACACCTTCCGAGACATCCACAGAAGAGGAAAGAAGTCCAACATCCTTAGTCCACTGCCTGACTTTCACAGTCGCAGCCACTATGTTCTTGCTCAACTTCCCTTGACTACTTTGATACTCAAACGGACTATCATCCTTAGGATGAAATAGTACCTTCCTTTCTGAGCAAAGGATAACTGTGCCATACTTAGATAACCAATCCATTCCAAGTATCACATCAAAATCAGACATGTCCAACTTGATCAAACGGGCTTCAAGGGTTCTACCGCAATAACGACGAAACAAGATTCAACCACTTCATCTAATCTAACAACAGATCTGGTAGGAGTACTAATAACTAGTCCTCTTTCCAACTTCGCAAGTGTAATAGGAATACGATTCACAAAAGAAGATGCTATGAATGAATGCGATGCACCAGTATCAAATAATACGAAAGCAGAGGTATATGATACTGGAACAATACCTATCACTACATCGTGATCTGTCTCAGATTTTGAGCCAACAACACTGAACACTTTTCCAGTGGGAACACTCGAGCCAGGCTTCAAAGCTGACACCTGAGAATTTGGCTTCTGAGTGCAGTGACGAGAATAATGACCCGGCTTTCCACAGTTAAAGCAGATCAAATCCCTACCACTCACAGGAGCTGCTGAAGAAGGATATGCAGGTCTCTGGTTATTAACCACTGGACGAGGGTTAGCATAGATCGGTCCAGTACCTTGACTACCTGCAACAGGACGCACTGGTGCACCACTAGAACCATAGCTCGAAGCAGAGCTAAAACTGGAACTAGCACCTCTAGGCTGAAACGAAGGGGCAGTGTAAGGAGCAGGCGTAGAGAATCTCCGGTTATGGTCACCCAAATGATTCCTGTTCACAACAGAATGCTGGAGTAGATAATTCTCTCTCTCATTATCTTCTACTTTCTTCGCATTCTGTACCATCTCAGCATAATCCAAAATCGGATGAATTGCCAGGTAAGTCTTCAGTGACGGCCTCAAACCTTTGAAGAACTTCTTTGCCTTCTCACGATCACCTTTGAAAGCAGCAGGGGCAAAGTAGAACAATTCTTCAAACTTCTTCTGGTACTCCAAACAGTACTGGGTCCTTGCGTGAGTGCCATGAACTCAACTTCTTTAGCATCTCTCACAGACTCAGGAAAGTAATTCTTGCAAAATGCTTCCTTGAAAATTTCCCAAGTAAGAACCGGGTGCGAAGCTTCCAAAATATGCTTGGTAGCATTCCACCACGCATCAGCTTCATGCTGCAGAGTCTACTCTCCACATAGAGTCCTCTGAGCTTCATTGCAACGGAGGTTGCGAAAAGATTTTTCCATCTCTCGGATCCACTTGTTAGGGAACAATGTATCCGACGAAATACCAGTAAAAGCAGGGATCTGAAGCTTCAAGAAATGCTCCATCAACCTTGCATGCGGACCAGGGGCAAAACCATCCACAAAAGGACCAGCTGCAGAAGTACTAGCTCCATTAGGATTAAGAGTTGACTGGGCATTCTGCTGAGTAGTCGCAAAACCTTGCATCATAGTAGTAAACTGATTCTGCTGCTGATGCAACATGTTTCCCAGAATGTTTATCACATCCTAAATAGTGACTACTTGCGGTGCACGCAGAGGATTTTCACTAGTAGAAGGAATTTCAGCTCGGGGAGGCTCAGTTCTAGTGTTTACTATAGGTATCTCAACACAGTTCTGATTCTCACCACCTTCTTCTCCATCTTGACCATTAACAGCACGATTCCTTAATTGAACCATTCTGCGAAAGAATTCCATAAATTAGCAACACTAAATGATCCAGTTCGGAAAAGATTTTACAAGTCAAAATAACTCCACGACATGGCCAACATTAACAAACAGAAGCAGCAACAAGCACAAATTCAAAAAATCAACAAAACAGAGCCAAAATCCAAAAAATCCGTGCAACAGTAACTAGACCGGTCGCTTGAGCCGGTTGCTCAAATCAATCGACCGCCAGTAGCGACCGCCCCAAAATACGCGCGACAACAACTTTTCAAATATGATTTTTGGGTCTCATTTCACTTCTACATTGTTTCAAGCACATTTTGGGCTCTGGGAATTTCGTGCTAAGGATTAGGAAAGTATTTTGGAGACTCCGTTGGCTTCGGATCTACTTCCCACGTGACGCTTACACACTACACAGGTAATCTTCTCACAAAACCCTTCATTTCTATGGTTTGCATGAAAGAACTACACTGTGCAACTATATTTAGGTTTTCTTTTGTGCAAAAATGTTTCATTTACTTCCCATAACATGTCTAGGCATATATCTATTGTTCACTATGCATTTTTACACTAATAGGTAATTACTGGACATCTCATGGCTTTTCATTTTGCATCTTTTCCGCCTAAAAACAAATTTTCTCACTAGATGGCTGCCCGCAGAGGTAGGAGAGTACCCATTCGCGGCCGAGGTCGTGGTCGAGGTAGAGGTGACGCACATGACCTAGTCCATCCAGACTACTTTTGTAAAACCCAGCCCTAACCTTGACCCGGAAACCTTGTTATTTGTAGGTCTAGTGACCCGAAGTAAAGTAAGAAGTCAGCTTTGGGCCATCCCAGTGGAGGACTTGGTGTCTGGCTTTGAATCCATGAGAGTTGATGATGAAGTTCTATTTATGGAAACTGAATCTTGATGAAGATCGTATTAGTTGATGGACTTGGAGTGCTCTCTATCATGGTTTGAAGGCATTTCTACCTATTAGGTAAGTCACTTGTTATGTGTGCAAAACCCCTTTAGGATTGGATTTGATCTGGGTCTTCAATTCCCTGTTTTGGATTTGCTGTCAGCATTGGTCGATTGATTGGTCAACTGGACCAGTCGACCAATCCACTCGACCAATGAGTGCTGTCTTTGGCAATTAGGTCTTGCTTGCTCTATTTAATTCCAATCTCGAGTCTACTTCGTATTTGCTGCCTCCAAACTCTTTGGAACGAACCAAAGACCTCTGCAAGTCATCTCCCTTGCATCCTTGGTGATTTTCTTGACGGATCTTCGTTGAAACTCTTCCTTTTGCATCAAAGGTATGTCTACACTCTCTTCTTCTCCTCCATCTCTGTTTTTCTTTCCTTTTTGAGTTGAGACAGTAGGGGAGATGCTGCATTCTCTGTTGCAAACATCTCTGGACTTGTCTCTCATGATCATCCTAAGGATTAATGGCTAGAACAATGATCTTAACCATGATCATTGCAAGCTTTTGAAGGAATCATGATCAAACCATGATCTAGTCTCTGTTTAACTTCTGATTTGAATTCTGATCTCCTTGGATCTTCTATATTGATCATGTTAGTAGTCAATTGCTGTGTTTTCTTTTCATGATCCATGATCTATCAATCTCTAGTTGTTTCTCTTCTACCATACCATGTTTTCTTCATGAATCATGATAGTTACATATATGGTAGGTTTTGTTTCCTTATTTAGATTTATGCTTTTAAGCCTAATTCCTTGAAGATCTAAGTATGCTTTTCATGATACCTTTACCTGAAGCAATGATCCATTCTTCCTTTGTTCTTGTCTTTGATTTCTATCTTGAATTCTTCAAGATCCATGGTTGATCTAATTATGGTAACTTTTTGTTTCCTAATTTGGATCTTGATGGCTTGAATGGATTAGTGTTTTGAGGTTCCCTTTATGTTAGGATACTACTGATGTAGTTTACCCCTTGATTAGTACCCTTTTGAACCACCAAATTCGGATTTTTATCTTAAAACTCTGTTTTTAGGCTACTGTCTGCATTGGTCGACTGATTGGTCGATCGATTGGACCGATCGACCAATCCACTCGACCAATGAGTACAGCAACTCCAGAATTGGTCTGTGTTGGATGTTTTAGTATATTTTCTGTTAGGGATCTTTCCTAATATGTTGTATACACTTGTTTAGGACCTTCTTCTCAAGTTTGCCAAGATCTTACTTGATTTCTTAGGATTCCTTTGCGAGTTATAAAAGGTAAGGATGGTTACTTCTTTAACAACATAAATTGCATATCTTAGTTTCTATATTAGAACCTTGTTAAGTTATTTCTTTAATTAGATTCTGATGATGTTATACTACTGTGGTACTATCTTGATATCAGTAGCATTACTTATTCATATTGAATTGACTCATGTATGATTTACTTACCAATTATATACAAAGTGATTGTAATTATTGATTTCTTTCCATATATGAAGTTACCATATATGTGATGATATGATTTGATGCATGTGTATGCTTAAGTATGGTTTGGAAAGGAGAGGTGTCCTTTTGACACTTCTGTCCTTGGACTACTACGGGAATATTATGGGATGTTTCCGGAGATGCCCTATGGACACCTTCCTAAACTGTTGGATGACATATCTAGGATTGTCTAGTAGTGTTTGGCTAGGATGTCCTGTTATGTCAGACCCTAATCGGAGGGGTATTGAGACCGAACGACCCGTGGTAGCAATGGGGATTCATGGGCGCTCAAGACCGGTAACCAACCCGTGAGAGGACAGGAATCACATTGTGGGGGCCATTTATTGGTAGGGTTGCATATGGTTAGACTTGGGCTCACGGGCGCTCAAGACCGGTAACCAACCCATGAGAGGACGTGAGAGCTTCCCGTTTACCATATGTGGATGATCAATAGGGTTGATGAGTCCGTAGTCAGGGACTATGAGGACTCTAGTGTGAAGGATACCGGAAAGGATCGTCAGGGACGAGGAATGGACGTATTTGGATCTGACTTGATGTAACTAAGTAGAAGACTTGCATTTGGCTAGGCTTAACCCTGACATGCGCCGGTACTTAGACCAATGGTGATGTGAGAGAGTGGTGACTTAACCCCCAGCCATGGAATGTCCCGAGGGATGCCGGACCCATTACCAACTGATGATGAGTGATTGAGACCTTCCTAAAGAAGTACGGTGTTATGACTTAAAGCATGTCTGCCAATAGAGACCAGCATATATAGAGTTAGATTCATTCATTCATTGCTTGTCTCATATCATATTGCATTTATGTCTGTTCTGAAATCCTGCCATTTATGTTATTATGGATTTAATCGCCTTACGAGTTTCTTTGAAACTCATTCCTTTATTGTACAATGTTTGTTAGACTATTCTGCAGTCCTTGAATATTATGACGGTCCCTATGAAGAAGCGCAAGGCGAAGAGGCATATCTCCAGGAAGGTGATTGCGGTTACAACAATTACACTAAAGATCCCGCGAGTGGTTATGCTCCGTACGATGCTTAGTCCGACCATTGAGTGGAAGCGCCCTTGTGCCATTTATGAGATTTATACTTATAGGGATGTTGTCTATAAAGTGGAGAACAATTTAGTTACCCATTGTACTTGCTACTGGGATTAGATTTTGTCTAGCTTATTCTCTTTTAGAACTACTTTTCCGCTGGTTGTAGAGTGGGATTTTCTCTCACTTTACTTATCTGTTTTTGGACACTCTGATTATATCTAGTACTCTGATTTATATATGATTCATTCTTTCCTTATTGAATCTATGGTTTATCTTCCGCACTTTTATTGTTATTGTTCATGATTATGTTATTGTTTATGTGGGAGGTTGATTACTCGATACCTGATCTTCGGGCTGTGGATCACACTCTCGGGTATGCCAGATAGGGTACCGGCTGGGAGGATGTGACAGATTGGTATCAGAGCCCAAGGTTTGAGGAAATCCTAACCACAAAAGACAATATTTGAACATTCCTGAGTCATTGATCTGAAATGACTCCTCTACTCTTAGAAGTGAATAATAGAACACTTGGATTAGAAACTTAACCGATGAAGCATAACAGAACATTTCCGAATAACATACCATAATTATACTTAAATAAATGTCACTAATGCAAAGAAAAGAAAGGTGCATAATATACAATAATTAAGTGAAACAAAATGAACTTCATTAATTTCAAAAGCTTTTACAACGATTACATTTGAAATGCATAAATGGAAATCCTAGGGTACAGTCTATCTAGGTGATCTTCTCTGATCTCTGTATGCTCTGAACTCCTCCGCTAGCTGAGTCACCTGAAGCTCTATCCTATCCTGTCGTGACTCCATCCTCTCGTACATCTGCTCCCTGTCGACCTCCATCCTCTCTAGCATGGAAGTCATCGATCTCATCTCGTGCCCTAAGATCTGAAGTCTCGGAATTGCATGTGAAGGGCCACCCGCCTCGAAGTGTGATGAAGGAAACTCGTGATGCACCGGGCTCAGCCTCGTGCATATCTGCATCATCTCCGGCCTGATCATCACTATCGGGACCGATATCCTCTCCTCCATCCTCTCGACCCCTGATCCTCATCCTCGACTCCTCATCATCCTCACCCTCCCGGACCGGAGATCTCTCGGCTGCTGCAGCCTCATCCGACGAATGGTCCGAGTCCCGATAGAGTATCCCCGTGAACCGGTGTCCACTGGTGTATCCTCGAAACTCACCCCGAAATGCACGAAGATCAAGGTCAGTAGCCTCCCATAGCAAAGGTTTCGCATGCTAGGCCGCAGAACCAAGTCCAACATGACCTGCTGAATGATGTAGGAGAGATCGATCTCGAAGCCCATGTAGATGCGGTAGATGACTAAGGCCTCCATCACTGTGACCCGATGGTGATGTCCGGCCTTCGGCATAATGTTTCGGCCGACTATGCGACCGATAATTCGTGCGAGAATCCGTCATCCGTCCGCTAGTCCACGGAGTGAAGCATCGACGACTATCCCATAGCATAGAGCATATCTCGCGAAGCTCGTACGGCATCGAGATGGCTGTCCCGGATCTGCTCTCCTGCGGTATCCACACACACCGCTTGTGGATAGTAAGGAACCTGCAAGATCTCAGCCCGGTGCTCGGGTGGAGAAGCCGAATCCGAGTCCGGAAGACCCCGCTCCTTAGGACAAGTCTAAGTGGATGTCCTTGACCTCGAGCCTCCTCTCGTGTAGGTAAGGTTGCTGAAGAACAACCTCACTAGCTCCGGGTATACCGGCAGATCCTCGGTGAAGAGATGAGTCCACTGCAACGTGTCGAATCTCTGCCGAATCCTAAAGACTCTGAGCTGGCGTAGGTGAAGTAGACGTCCCATCTCGATATTGCAGTAACTAAAGTAGGCCTCGTACAGGAACTCGGCCTGAGGTGTGTCGAACATGTCTGGTCTCCTAACCTCTCCGTCTAGGCTCCGAAGGAACCCGACCTCTGCCCCTAAGTGCCCCTACAATGCGACCACGACCTCTACCTCGTCCTCGCCCTCCCTCTCTGCATAGTGTGTATACCGTGAAAGAGACAAGAGACAATTCCGATTAGTGCTACTTTAAGATTTGAGCCAAAAGGGTATTTTCGTAATTTTTCGGAAAATTTCAAATTTGGGGGAAATTTGATTTGAACATACTAGCATGTGCGCAATACTTGGAATTTCATGTCTATGAGGTTTGTTTGAAGATTGAAAACTTGGATTAAAGCGAAAAATTCAGCAAGAAGGAAATTTGGGGATTTTGCAATTTAGGTCAAAATTGGATTTTCTGAAAATTTGAAATTGGTTTAATCAAATTGTATGGACCTATCTACAATATCATCTTGAGCATGTAGCATTTGATCTCGTGCGAAAATTTCAAGCGGTTTGAGAGAAAACGAAATTTTTCTAAAGATAACGATTTCGGTATGAAAACGTTGCTAGATGAACACCAATATGTTAGAACTTGTTGTCTATGCATGGCATTGTGTTTAAAACCTAGGGAATATGTTTCTAAGCATTCCTAAGCATGATTTCTAGCATTGGATACAAGCAAAGCATGGTTTTAATTGAAATGCAAGCATGAGAAGATGAAAATGGAGGAAAGAATGAGAGATTTACCTTGTTTGTGATGGTTGTGTGTTGTTGTGTTGTTGTTGAAGCACCAAAACACCTCAAGAACACTTGTGAGAACCTTTGGAGACTTTCCCTAGAGCTCTCTCACCTTTGGAAGAAGTTAGAATAAAGTTGGAATGTGGAAATGAGGCTTATAATGCGAATTTTCGCATTACATGTTTGATTGGTCGGCGGGTCGATCGACCAATCACTCGACCAATGGTCACGAGAGACTTCTTTTGCTGTTGAATTTTTGGAAAATGTGATTTTTGCCTTATGGATTATTGTTTGATGACTATATGGATATATTTAAGCATGATTTAAGTTTTCAAATCATTTGGACTTGTGGTTTATGTTGAACTTCGAAATTCGGTATTTTGATGTTCTCAGTTTTGCAGAATGGTTATGTCACGCCCTCCCAGCCGGTACCCTATCTCGCATACCCGAGAGTGTGATCCACAGCCCGAAGATCAGGTATCGAGTGATCAACCTCCCACATAAACAATAACATAATCATGAACAACCATAACAAGAGTGCGGAAGATAAATCATTGATTCAATAAAGACAGAATGAATCATAAACGAAACGGAATAATAGATATAATCAGAGTGTCAAACAGATAAGTAAAGTGAAGCAAAATCCCACTTTACATCC